>NW_027642945.1:227500-247500 GCF_032717465.1 Coenobita brevimanus
CCATACATGACTGCCTTCAATAAGTTAGCTAGTTTACTGTAACCCTAGACATGCTTTACTACGCTGGGTGGTAACCATACATGACTGCCGTCAATAAGTTAGCTAGTTTACTGTAACCCTAGACATCCTTGACTACGCTGGGTGGTAACCATACATGACTGCCTTCAGTAAGTTAGCTAGTCTACTGTAACCCTAGATATCCTTGACTACGCTGGGTGGTAACCATACATGACTGCCTTCAATAAGTTAGCTAGTTTCCTGTAACCCTAGACATGCTTTACTACGCTGGGTGGTAACCATACATGACTGCCTTCAATAAGTTAGCTAGTTTACTGTAACCCTAGACATGCTTTACTACGCTGGGTGGTAACCATACATGACTGCCTTCAATAAGTTAGCTAGTTTACTGTAACCCTAGACATCCTTTACTACGCTGGGTGGTAACCATACATGACTGCCTTCAATAAGTTAGCTAGTTTACTGTAACCCTAGACATCCTTTACTACGCTGGGTGGTAACCATACATGACTGCCTTCAAAAAATTAGCTACTTTACTGTACCCTTAGACATCCTTTACTACGCTGGGTGGTAACCATACATGACTGCCTTCAATAAGATAGCTAGTTTACTGTAACCCTAGACATCCTTTACTACGCTGGGTGGTAACCATAACTGACTACATTCAATAAGTTAGCTAGTTTACTGTAACCCTAGACATCCTTTACTACGCTGGGTGGTAACCATACATGACTGCCTTCAAAAGGTTAGCTAGTTTAGTGTAATTTAGACATCCTTCACTACGCTGGGTGGTAACCATACATGACTGCCTTCAATAAGTTAGCTAGTTTACTGTAACCCTAGACATCCTTGACTACGCTGGGTGGTAACCATACATGACTGCCTTCAGTAAGTTAGCTAGTTTACTGTAACCCTAGACATCCTTTACTACGCTGGGTGGTAACCATACATGACTGCCTTCAAAAGGTTAGCTACTTTACTGTACCCTTAGACATCCTTTACTACGCTGGGTGGTAACCATACATGACTGCCTTCAATAACTTGCCTAGTTTACTGTAACCCTAGACCTCCTTAACTACGCTGGGTGGTAACCATACATGACTGCCTTCAAAAAGTTAGCTAGTTTTCTATAAACTTTGACATCCATTACAACGCTGGGTGGTAACCATACATGACTGCCTTCAATAAGTTAGCAAGTTTACTGTAACCCTAGACATCCTATACTACGCTGGGTGGTAACCATACATGACTGCCTTTAATAAGTTAGATAGTTTACTGTAACCCTAGACATCCTTTACTACGCTGGGTGGTAACCATACATGACTGCCTTCAAAAAGTTAGCTAGTTTTCTATAAACTTTGACATCCATTACAACGCTGGGTGCTAACCATACATGACTGCCTTCAATAAGTTAGCAAGTTTACTGTAACCCTAGACATCCTATACTACGCTGGGTGGTAACCATACATGACTGTCTTTAAGAAGTTACCTAGTTTACTGTAACGCTAGACATGCTTTACTACGCTGGGTGGTAACCATAACTGACTACATTCAATAAGTTAGCTAGTTTACTGTAACCCTAGACATCCTTTACTACGCTAGGTGGTAACCATACATGACTGCTTTCAATAAGTTATTTAGTTTACTGTAACCCTAGACATCCTTTACTACGCTGGGTGGTAACCATATATGACTGTCTTCAACAAGTTAGCTAGTTTACTGTAACCCTAGACATCCTTTACTAATCTGGGTGGTAACCATACATGACTACCTTCAAAAGGTTAGCTAGTTTAGTGTAATTTAGACATCCTTCACTACGCTGGGTGGTAACCATACATGACTGCCTTCAGTAAGTTAGCTAGTTTACTGTAACCCCAGACATCCTTGACTACGCTGGGTGGTAACCATACATGACTGCCTTCAGTAAGTTCGCTAGTTTACTGTAACCCTAGACATCCTTTACTACGCTGGGTGGTAACCATACATGACTGCCTTCAAAAGGTTAGCTACTTTACTGTACCCTTAGACATCCTTTACTACGCTGGGTGGTAACCATACATGACTGCCTTCAATAAGATAGCTAGTTTACTGTAACCCTACACATCCTTTACTAAGCTGGGTGGTAACCATACATGGCTGCCTTCAGTAACTTGGCTAGTTTACTGTAACCCTAGACATCCTTTACTACGCTGGGTGGTAACCATACATGACTGCCTTTAATAAGTTAGATAGTTTACTGTAACCCTAGACATCCTTTACTACGCTGGGTGGTAACCATAACTGACTACATTCAATAAGTTAGCTACTTTACTGTAACCCTAGACATCCTTCACTACGCTGGGTGGTAACCATACATGACTGCCTTCAGTAAGTTAGCTAGTTTACTGTAACGGTAGACACCCTTTACTACGCTGGGTGGTAACCATACATGTCTACCTTATAAGTTAGCTAGTTTACTGTAACCGTAGACATCCTTTACTACGCTTTGTGGTAACCATACATGACTGCCTTCAGTAATTTAGCTTGTTTACTGTAACCCTAAACATCCTTGACTACGCTGGGTGGTAACCATACATGACTGCCTTCAGTAAGTTAGCTAGTTTACTGTAACACTAGACATCCTTGACTACGCTGGGTGGTAACCATACATGACTGCCTTCAATAAGTTAGCTAGTTTACTGTAATTTAGACATCCTTTACTAGGCTGGGTGGTAACCATACATGACTGCCTTCAGTAAGTTAACTAGTTTACTGTAATTTAAACATGCTTTACTACGCTGGGTGGTAACCATACATGACTGCCTTCAATAAGTTAGCTAGTTTACTGTAATCCTACAAATCCTTTACTACGCTGGGTGGTAACCATACATGACTACCTTCAAAAAGTTGGATAGTTTACTGTAATCCGAAACATCCTTCACTACGATGGGTGGTAACCATACATGACTGCATTCAATAAGTTAGTTAGTTTACTGTAACCTTAGACATCCTTGACTATGCTGGGTGGTAACCATACATGACTGCCTTCAATAAGTTAGCTAGTTTACTATAACCCTAGATATCCTTGACTACGCTGGGTGGTAACCATACATGACTGCCTTCATTAAGTTAACTAGTTTACTGTAACCCTAGACATCCTTTACTACGCTGGGTGGTAACCATACATCACTGCCATCAATAAGCTAGCAAGTTTACTGTTACCCTAAACATTCTTTACTACACTGGGTGGTAACCATACATCACTGCCATCAATAAGTTAGCTAGTTTACTGTAACCCTAGACATCCTTGACTACGCTGGGTGGTAACCATACATGAGTGCCTTCAAAAAGTTAGCTAGTTTACTGTAACCTTACACATCCTTTACTACGCTGGGTGGTAACCATACATGACTGCCTTCAAAAAATTAGCTACTTTACTGTACCCATAGACATCCTTTACTACGCTGGGTGGTAACCATACATGACTGCCTTCAATAAGGTAGCTAGTTTACTGTAATCCTAGACATCCTTTACTACGCTGGGTGGTAACCATACATGACTAGCTTCAAAAGGTTAGCTAGTTGACTGTAACCCTAGACATCCTTGACTACGCTGGGTGGTAAACATACATGACTGCCTTCAGTAAGTTAGCTAGTTTACTGTAACCCTAGACATCCTTAACTACGCTGGGTGGTAACCATACATGACTACCTTCAGTAAGGTAGCTAGGTTACTGTAATCCTAGACATCATTTACTACGCTGGGTGGTAACCATACATGACTGCCTTCAATAAGTTATCTAGTTTACTGTCACGCTAGAGATGCTTTACTACGCTGGGTGGTAACCATACATGACTGCCTTCAAAAAGTTAGTTAGTTTACTGTAACCCTAGACATCCTTTACTACGCTGGGTGGTAACCATACATGACTGCCTTCAGTAAGTTAGCTAGTTTACTGTAATCCTTAGACAACCTTTACTACGCTGGGTTGTAACCATACATGACTGCCTTCAGTAAGTTAGCTAGTTTACTGTAACCTTAGACATCCTTCACTATGCTGGGTGGTAACCATACATGACTGTCTTCAATAAGTTAGCTAGTTTACTGTAACCTTAGACATCCTTCACTATGCTGGGTGGTAACCATACATGACTGTCTTCAATAAGTTAGCTAGTTTACTATATCCCTAGACAACCTTTACTACGCTGGGTGGTAACCATAACTGACTGCCTTCAATAAGTTAGCTAGGTTACTGTAATCCTAGACATCATTTACTACGCTGGGTGGTAACCATACATGACTGCCTTCCATAAGTTAGCTACTTTACTGTAATCCTAGAGATGCTTTACTACGCTGGGTGGTAACCATACATGACTGCCTTCAAAAGGTTAGCTAGTTAATGTAATTTAGACATCTTTTACTACGCTGGGTGGTAACCATACATGACTGCCTACAAAAAGTTAGCTAGTTTACTGTACCCTTAGACATCATTTACTACGCTGGGTGGTAACCATACATGACTGCCTTCAATAAGTTAGCTAGTTTACTGTAAACCTAGACATCCTTTACTACGCTGGGTGGTAACCATACATGACTGCCTTCAATAAGTTAGTTAGTTTACTGTAAACCTAGACATACTTTACTACGCTGGGTGGTAACCATACATGACGGCCTTGAATAAGTTAGCTAGTTTACTGTAATTTAGACATCCTTTACTACGCTGGGTGTTAACCATACATGACTGCCTTCAGTAAGTTAGCTAGTATACTTTAACCCTAGACATCCTTTACTACGCTGGGTGGTAACCATACATGACTGCATTCAATAAGTTAGGTAGTATTCTGTAACCCAACACATCCTGTACTACGCTGGGTGGTAACCATACATGACTGCCTTCAAAAAGTTAGCTAGTTTACTGTAACCCTAAACATCCTTTACTACGTTGGGTGGTAACCATAACTGACTACCATCAATAAGTTACCTAGTTTCCTGTAACCCTAGACATCATTGACTACGCTGGGTGGTAACCATACATGACTGCCTTCAGTAAGTTAGGTAGTCTACTGTAACACTAGATATCCTTTACTACGCTGGGTGGTAACCATACATGACTGTCTTCAATAAGTTAGCTAGTTTACTATAACCCTACACATCCTTTACTACGCTGGGTGGTAACCATACATGACTGCCTTCAATAAGGTAGCTAGTTTACTGTAACCCTAGACATCCTTTGCTAAGCTGGGTGGTAACCATACATGACTGCCTTCAATAAGATAGCTAGTTTATTGTAACCCTAGACATCCTTTACTAAGCTGGGTGGTAACCATACATGACTGCCTTCAATAAGATAGCTAGTTTACTGTAACACTAGACATCGTTCACTACGCTGGGTGGTAACCATACATGACTGCCTTTAATAAGTTAGATAGTTTACTATAACCCTAGACATCCTTTACTAGGCTTTGTGGTAACCATAACTGACCACATTCAATAAGTTAGTTAGTTTACTGTAACCCTAGACATCCTTCACTACGCTGAGTGGTAACCATACATGACTGCCTTCAATAAGTTAGCTAGTTTACCGTAACCCTAGACATCCTTTACTACGCTGGGTGGTAACCATACATGACTGCCTTCAATAAGTTAGCTAGTTTACTGTAACCCTAGACATCCTTCACTACGCTGGGTGGTAACCATAACTGACTATTTTCATTAAGTTACCTAGTTTACTGTAACCCTAGACATGCTTTACTACGCTTGGTGGTAGCCATACATGACTGCCTTCAATAAGTTAGCTAGTTTACTGTAACCCTAGAAATCCTTTACTACGCTGGGTGGTAACCATACATGACTGCCTTCAATAAGTTAGCTAGTTTACTGTAACCCTAGACATACTTTACTACGCTGGGTGGTAACCATACATGACTTCCTTCAGTAAGTTAGCTAGTTTACTGTAACCCTAGACATGCTTTACTACGCTGGGTGGTAACCATACATGACTTCCTTCAGTAAGTTACCTAGTTTACTGTAACCCTAGACATCCTTTACTACGCTGGGTGGTATCCATACATGACTGCCTTCAATAAGTTACCTAGTTTACTGTAACCCAAGACATCCTTCACTACGCTGGGTGGTAACCATACATGAGTGCCTTCAATAAGTTACCTAGTTTACTGTAACCCTAGACATTACTTACGACGCTGGGTGGTAACCATACAATACTGGCTTCAAAAAGTTAGCTAGTTTACTGTAACCCTAGACATCCTTTACTACGCTGGGTGGTAACCATACATGACTGCCTTCAATAAGTTAGATAGTTTACTGTAATCCTAGACATCCTTCACTACGCTGGGTGGTAACCATACATGACTGCCATCAATAAGTTAGTTTACTGTAACCCTAGACATTCTTGACTACGCTGGGTGGTAACCATACATGACTGCCATCAATAAGTTAGCTAGTTCACTGTAACCCTAGATATCCTTGACTACGCTGGGTGGTAACCATACATGACTGCCTTCATTAAGTTAGCTAGTTTACTGGAACCCTAGACATCCTATCCTACGCTGGGTGGTAACGATACATGACTGCCTTCAGTAAGTTACCTAGTTTACTGTAACGCTACACATCCTTTACTACGCTGGGTGGTAACCATACATGACACTCTTCAGTAAGTTATCTAGTTTACTGTAACCCTAGACATCCTTTACTACGCTGCGTGGTAACCATACGAGACTGCATTTAAAAAGTTAGATAGTTTACTGTAATCCTAAAGATTCTTTATTACGCTGGGTGGTAACCATACGAAACTGCATTTAAAA
The DNA here is from genome assembly GCF_032717465.1 of Coenobita brevimanus. Taxonomy (NCBI): domain Eukaryota; kingdom Metazoa; phylum Arthropoda; class Malacostraca; order Decapoda; family Coenobitidae; genus Coenobita; species Coenobita brevimanus. Next base: position 234,319 of record NW_027642945.1, read on the forward strand.
AGTTAGATAGTTTACTGTAACCCTAGACATCCTTTACTACGCTGGGTGGTAACCATACATGACTGCCTTCAGTAAGTTACCTAGTTTACTGTAACCCTAGACATCCTTTACTACGCTGGGTGGTAACCATACATGACTCCCTTCAGTAAGTTAGCTACTTTACTGTAACCCTAGACATCCTTGACTACGCTGGGTGGTAACCACACATGACTGTCTTCAGTAAGTTAGTTAGTCAACTATAACTCTAGACATCATTTACTACGCTGGGTGGTAACCATACATGACTGCCTTAAAAGGTTAGCTAGTTTACTATAATTTAAACATCTTTCACTACGCTGGGTGGCAACCATACATGACTGCTTTCAAAAGGTTAGTTAGTTTACAGTAATTTAGACATCCTTCACTACGCTGGGTGGTAACCATACATGACTACCTTCAGTAAGATAGCTAGTTTACTGTAACCTTAGACATGCTTTACTACGCTGGGTGGTAACCATACATGACTGCCTTCAATAAGTTAGCTAGTTTACTGTAACCCTAGACATGCTTTCCTACGCTGGGTGGTAACCATACATGACTGCCTTCAATAAGTTAGCTAGTTTACTGAAGCCTTAGACATTCTTTACTACGCTTGGTGGTAACCATACATGACTGCCTTCAATAAGTTAGCTAGTTTACTGTAACCCTAGACATCCTTTACTACGCTGGGTGGTAACCATACATGACTGCCCTCAGTAAGTTAGCTAGTCTACTGTAACCCTAGACATCCTTGACTACGCTAGTTGGTAACCATACATGACTGCCTTCAGTAAGTTAGCTAGTTTACTATAACCCTAGACATCCTTTACTACGCTGGGTGGTAACCATACATGACTGCCTTCAATAAGTTAGCTAGTTTATAGTAACCCTAGACATGCTTTACTACGCTGGGTGGTAACCATAACTGACTACCTTCAAAAAGGTTAGCTAGTTTACTGTAATTTAGACATCCTTCACTACGCTGGGTGGTAACCATACATGACTGCCTTCAGTAAGTTAGCTAGTTTATTGTAACCCTAGACATCCTTAACTTCGCTGGGTGGCAACCATACATGACTGCCTTCAAAAGGTTAGCTAGTTTACTGTAATTTAGACATCCTTCACTACCCTGGGTGGTAACCATACATGACTGCCTTTATTAAGTTAGCTAGTTTACTGTAACCCTAGACATCATTTACTACGCTGGGTGGTAACCATACATGACTGCCATCAATAAGTTAGATAGTTTACTGTAACCCAACACATCCTGTACTGCGCTGGGTGGTAACCATACATGACTGCCTTCAATAAGTTAGCTAGTCTACTATAACCCTAGACATCCTGTACTACGCTGGGTGGTAACCATACATGACTTCCTTCAAAAGGTTAGCTAGTTTACTATAATTGAAACATCCTTCACTACGCTGGGCTGCAACCATACATGACTGCCTTCAGTAAGATAGCTAGTTTATTATAACCATACACATCCTTTACTACGCGGGGTGGTAACCATACATGACTGCCTTCAATAAGTTAGCTACTTTAGTGTAACCCTTGACATCCTTTACTACGCTGGGTGGTAACCATAACTGACTATTTTCAATAAGTTACCTAGTTTACTGTAACCCTAGACATGCTTTATTACGCTGGGTGGTAGCCATACATGACTGCCTTCAATAAGTTAGCTAGTTTACTGTAACCCTGGACATCCTTTACTACGCTGGGTGGTAACCATACATGACTGCCTTCAATAAGTTAGCTAGTTTAGTGTAATTTAGACATCCTTCACTACGCTGGGTGGTAACCATAGATGACTGCCTTCAGTAAGTTAGCTAGTTTACTGTAACCCCAGACATCCTTTACTACGCTGGGTGGTAACCATACATGAGTGCCTTCAAAAGATTAGCTAATTTACTGTAATATAGACATCCTTCACTACGCTGGGTGGCAACCATACATGACTGCTTTCATAAAGTTAGATAGTTTACTGTAATCCTAGACATCCTTACTACGCTGGGTGGTAACCATACATGACTGCCTTCAAAAAGTTAGCTAGTTTACTGTAACCCTAGAGGACCTTTACTACGCTGGGTGGTAACCATACATGAATGTTTTCAATAAGTTAGATAGTTTACTGTAACCCTAGACATGCTTTACTACGCTGGGTGGTAACCATACATGACTGCCTTCAGTAAGTTAGCTAGTTTACTGTAACCCTAGACATCCTTTACTACGCTGGGTGGTAACCATACATGACTGCCTTCAGTAACTTAGCTAGTTTACTGTAACCCTAGACATCCTTTACTACGCTGCGTGGTAACCATACATGACTGCCTTCAAAAGATTAGCTACTTTACTGTAATTTAGTCATCCTTCACTACGCTGGGTGGCAACCATACATGACTGCCTTCAAAAAGTTAGATAGTTTACTGTAACCCTTGACATCCTTCCTACGCTGGGTGGTAACCATACATGACAGTCTTTAATAAGTTAGCTAGTTTACTGTAACCCTAGACATCCTTGACTACGCTGGGTGGTAACCATATATGACTGCCTTCAGAATGTTAGCTAGTTTACTGTAACCCTAGACATCCTTGACTACGCTGGGTGGTAACCATACATGATTGTCTTCACTAAGTTAGCTAGTTTACTATAACCCTAGACATCCTTTACTACGCTGGGTGGTAACCATACATGACTGCCTTCAAGAAGTTACCTAGTTTACTGTAACCCTAGACATCCTCGACTACGCTGGGTGGTAACCATACATGACTGCCTTCAATAAGTTAGCTAGTTTACTGTAACCTTAGACATCCTTTACTATGCTGGGTGGTAACCATACATGACTGCCTTGAAAAATTTAGCTAGTTTACTGTAACCCTAAACATCCTTTACTTCGCTGGGTGGTAACCATACATGACTGCCTTCAGTAAGTTAGCTAGTTTATTGTAACCCTAGACATCCTTTACTAAGCTGGGTGGTAACCATACATGACTGTCTTCAGTAAGATAGCTAGTTTACTATAACCCTACACATCCTTTACTACGCTGGGTGGTAACCATACATGACTGTCTTCAGTAACTTAGCTAGTTTAATGTAACCCTAGACATCCTGTACTAAGCTAGGTGGTAACCATACATGGCTGCCTTCAGTAACTTAGCTAGTTTACTGTAACCCTAGCTAACTTACTGAAGGCAGTCATGTATGGTTACCACCCAGCGTAGTAAAGGATGTCTAGGGTTACAGTAAACTAGCTAACTTACTGAAGGCAGTCATGTATGGTTACCACCCAGCGTAGTAAAGCATGTCTAGGGTTACAGTAAACTATCTAACTTATTGAAAACATTCATGTATGGTTACCACCCAGCGTAGTAAAGGATCTCTAGGGTTACAGTAAACTAGCTAACTTTTTGAAGGCAGTCATGTATGGTTACCACCCAGCGTAGTAAGGATGTCTAGGATTACAGTAAACTATCTAACTTTATGAAAGCAGTCATGTATGGTTGCCACCCAGCGTAGTGAAGGATGTCTATATTACAGTAAATTAGCTAATCTTTTGAAGGCACTCATGTATGGTTACCACCCAGCGTAGTAAAGGATGTCTGGGGTTACAGTAAACTAGCTAACTTACTGAAGGCAGTCATCTATGGTTACCACCCAGCGTAGTGAAGGATGTCTAAATTACACTAAACTAGCTAACTTATTGAAGGCAGTCATGTATGGTTACCACCCAGCGTAGTAAAGGATGTCCAGGGTTACAGTAAACTAGCTAACTTATTGAAGGCAGTCATGTATGGCTACCACCCAGCGTAATAAAGCATGTCTAGGGTTACAGTAAACTAGGTAACTTATTGAAAATAGTCAGTTATGGTTACCACCCAGCGTAGTAAAGGATGTCTAGGGTTACAGTAAAGTAGCTAACTTATTGAAGGCAGTCATGTATGGTTACCACCCCGCGTAGTAAAGGATGTGTATGGTTATAATAAACTAGCTATCTTACTGAAGGCAGTCATGTATGGTTGCAGCCCAGCGTAGTGAAGGATGTTTAAATTATAGTAAACTAGCTAACCTTTTGAAGGCAGTCATGTATGGTTACCACCCAGCGTAGTACAGGATGTCTAGGGTTATAGTAAACTAGCAAACTTATTGAAGGCAGTCATGTATGGTTACCACCCAGCGCAGTACAGGATGTGTTGGGTTACAGTAAACTAGCTAACTTATTGATGGCAGTCATGTATGGTTACCACCCAGCGTAGTAAATGATGTCTAGGGTTACAGTAAACTAGCTAACTTAATGAAGGCAGTCATGTATGGTTACCACCCAGCGTAGTGAAGGATGTCTAAATTACAGTAAACTAGCTAACCTTTTGAAGGCAGTCATGTATGGTTGCCACCCAGCGAAGTCAAGGATGTCTAGGGTTACAATAAACTAGCTAACTTACTGAAGGCAGTCATGTATGGTTACCACCCAGCGTAGTGAAGGATGTCTAAATTACAGTAAACTAGCTAACCTTTTTGAAGGTAGTCAGTTATGGTTACCACCCAGCGTAGTAAAGGATGTCTAGGGTTACAGTAAACTAGCTAACTTATTGAAGGCAGTCATGTATGGTTACCACCCAGCGTAGTAAAGGATGTCTAGGGTTATAGTAAACTAGCTAACTTACTGAAGGCAGTCATGTATGGTTACCACCCAGCGTAGTCAAGGATGTCTAGGGTTACAGTAAACTAGCTAACTTACTGAAGGCAGTCATGTATGGTTACCACCCAGCGTAGTAAAGGATGTCTAGGGTTACAGTAAACTAGCTAACTTATTGAAGGCAGTCATGTATGGTTACCACCAAGCGTAGTAAAGAATGTCTAAGGCTTCAGTAAACTAGCTAACTTATTGAAGGCAGTCATGTATGGTTACCACCCAGCGTAGGAAAGCATGTCTAGGGTTACAGTAAACTAGCTAACTTATTGAAGGCAGTCATGTATGGTTACCACCCAGCGTAGTAAAGCATGTCTAAGGTTACAGTAAACTAGCTATCTTACTGAAGGCAGTCATGTATGGTTACCACCCAGCGTAGTGAAGGATGTCTAAATTACTGTAAACTAACTAACCTTTTGAAAGCAGTCATGTATGGTTGCCACCCAGCGTAGTGAAGGATGTTTAAATTATAGTAAACTAGCTAACCTTTTAAGGCAGTCATGTATGGTTACCACGCAGCGTGGTAAATGATGTCTAGAGTTATAGTTGACTAACTAACTTACTGAAGACAGTCATGTGTGGTTACCACCCAGCGTAGTCAAGGATGTCTAGGGTTACAGTAAAGTAGCTAACTTACTGAAGGGAGTCATGTATGGTTACCACCCAGCGAAGTAAAGGATGTCTAGGGTTACAGTAAACTAGGTAACTTACTGAAGGCAGTCATGTATGGTTACCACCCAACGTAGTAAAGGATGTCTAGGGTTACAGTAAACTATCTAACTTTTTAAATGCAGTCTCGTATGGTTACCACCCAGCGTAATAAAGAATCTTTAGGATTACAGTAAACTATCTAACTTTTTAAATGCAGTCTCGTATGGTTACCACGCAGCGTAGTAAAGGATGTCTAGGGTTACAGTAAACTAGATAACTTACTGAAGAGTGTCATGTATGGTTACCACCCAGCGTAGTAAAGGATGTGTAGCGTTACAGTAAACTAGGTAACTTACTGAAGGCAGTCATGTATCGTTACCACCCAGCGTAGGATAGGATGTCTAGGGTTCCAGTAAACTAGCTAACTTAATGAAGGCAGTCATGTATGGTTACCACCCAGCGTAGTCAAGGATATCTAGGGTTACAGTAAACTAGCTAACTTATTGATGGCAGTCATGTATGGTTACCACCCAGTGTAGTCAAGGATGTCTAGGGTTACAGTAAACTAACTTATTGATGGCAGTCATGTATGGTTACCACCCAGCGTAGTGAAGGATGTCTAGGATTACAGTAAACTATCTAACTTACTGAAGGCAATCATGTATGGTTACCACCCAGCGTATAAGGGATGTCTAGGGTTACAGTAAAGAAGCTAAATTTTTGAAGCCAGTATTGTATGGTTACCACCCAGCGTCGTAAGTAATGTCTAGGGTTACAGTAAACTAGGTAACTTATTGAAGGCACTCATGTATGGTTACCACCCAGCGTAGTGAAGGATGTCTTGGGTTACAGTAAACTAGGTAACTTATTGAAGGCAGTCATGTATGGATACCACCCAGCGTAGTAAAGGATGTCTAGGGTTACAGTAAACTAGGTAACTTACTGAAGGAAGTCATGTATGGTTACCACCCAGCGTAGTAAAGCATGTGTAGGGTTACAGTAAACTAGCTAACTTACTGAAGGAAGTCATGTATGGTTACCACCCAGCGTAGTAAAGTATGTCTCGGGTTACAGTAAACTAGCTAACTTATTGAATGCAGTCATGTATGGTTACCACCCAGCGTAGTAAAGGATTTCTAGGGTTACAGTAAACTAGCTAACTTATTGAAGGCAGTCATGTATGGCTACCACCAAGCGTAGTAAAGCATGTCTAGGGGTACAGTAAACTAGGTATATTAATGAAAATAGTCAGTTATGGTTACCACCCAGCGAAGTGAAGGATGTCTAGGGTTACAGTAAACTAGCTAGCTTATTGAAGCCAGTCATGTATGGTTACCACCCAGCGTAGTAAAGGATGTCTAGGGTTACGGTAAACTAGCTAACTTATTGAAGGCAGTCATGTATGGTTACCACTCAGCGTAGTGAAGGATGTCTAGGGTTACAGTAAACTAACTAACTTATTGAATGTGGTCAGTTATGGTTACCACAAAGCCTAGTAAAGGATGTCTAGGGTTATAGTAAACTATCTAACTTATTAAAGGCAGTCATGTATGGTTACCACCCAGCGTAGTAAACGATGTCTAGTGTTACAGTAAACTAGCTATCTTATTGAAGGCAGTCATGTATGGTTACCACCCAGCTTAGTAAAGGATGTCTAGGGTTACAGTAAACTAGCTATCTTATTGAAGGCAGTCATGTATGGTTACCACCCAGCTTAGTAAAGGATGTCTAGGGTTACAGTAAACTAGCTACCTTATTGAAGGCAGTCATGTATGGTTACCACCCAGCGTAGTAAAGGATGTGTAGGGTTATAGTAAACTAGCTAACTTACTGAAGACAGTCATGTATGGTTACCACCCAGCGTAGTAAAGGATGTCTAGTGTTACAGTAGACTACCTAACTTACTGAAGGCAGTCATGTATGGTTACCACCCAGCGTAGTCAATGATGTCTAGGGTTACAGTAAACTAGATACCTTATTGATGGTAGTCAGTTATGGTTACCACCCAACGTAGTAAAGGATGTCTAGGGTTACAGTAAACTAGCTAACTTTTTGAAGGCAGTCATGTATGGTTACCACCCAGCGTAGTACAGGATGTGTTGGGTTACAGAATACTACCTAACTTATTGAATGCAGTCATGTATGGTTACCACCCAGCGTAGTAAAGGATGTCTAGGGTTAAAGTATACTAGCTAACTTACTGAAGGCAGTCATGTATGGTTAACACCCAGCGTAGTAAAGGATGTCTAAATTACAGTAAACTAGCTAACTTATTCAAGGCCGTCATGTATGGTTACCACCCAGCGTAGTAAAGTATGTCTAGGTTTACAGTAAACTAACTAACTTATTGAAGGCAGTCATGTATGGTTACCACCCAGCGTAGTAAAGGATGTCTAGGTTTACAGTAAACTAGCTAACTTATTGAAGGCAGTCATGTATGGTTACCACCCAGCGTAGTAAATGATGTCTAAGGGTACAGTAAACTAGCTAACTTTTTGTAGGCAGTCATGTATGGTTACCACCCAGCGTAGTAAAGGATGTCTAAATTACATTAACTAGCTAACCTTTTGAAGGCAGTCATGTATGGTTACCACCCAGCGTAGTAAAGCATCTCTAGGATTACAGTAAAGTAGCTAACTTATGGAAGGCAGTCATGTATGGTTACCACCCAGCGTAGTAAATGATGTCTAGGATTACAGTAACCTAGCTAACTTATTGAAGGCAGTCAGTTATGGTTACCACCCAGCGTAGTAAAGGTTGTCTAGGGATATAGTAAACTAGCTAACTTATTGAAGACAGTCATGTATGGTTACCACCCAGCATAGTGAAGGATGTCTAAGGTTACAGTAAACTAGCTAACTTATTGAAGACAGTCATGTATGGTTACCACCCAGCATAGTGAAGGATGTCTAAGGTTACAGTAAACTAGCTAACTTACTGAAGGCAGTCATGTATGGTTACAACCCAGCGTAGTAAAGGATGTCTAAGGATTACAGTAAACTAGCTAACTTACTGAAGGCAGTCATGTATGGTTACCACCCAGCGTAGTAAAGGATGTCTAGGGTTACAGTAAACTAACTAACTTTTTGAAGGCAGTCATGTATGGTTACCACCCAGCGTAGTAAAGCATCTCTAGCGTGACAGTAAACTAGATAACTTATTGAAGGCAGTCATGTATGGTTACCACCCAGCGTAGTAAATGATGTCTAGGATTACAGTAACCTAGCTACCTTACTGAAGGTAGTCATGTATGGTTACCACCCAGCGTAGTTAAGGATGTCTAGGGTTACAGTAAACTAGCTAACTTACTGAAGGCAGTCATGTATGTTTACCACCCAGCGTAGTCAAGGATGTCTAGGGTTACAGTCAACTAGCTAACCTTTTGAAGCTAGTCATGTATGGTTACCACCCAGCGTAGTAAAGGATGTCTAGGATTACAGTAAACTAGCTACCTTATTGATGGCAGTCATGTATGGTTACCACCCAGCGTAGTAAAGGATGTCTATGGGTACAGTAAAGTAGCTAATTTTTTGAAGGCAGTCATATATGGTTACCACCCAGCGTAGTAAAGGATGTGTAAGGTTACAGTAAACTAGCTAACTTTTTGAAGGCACTCATGTATGGTTACCACCCAGCGTAGTCAAGGATGTCTAGGGTTACAGTAAACTAGCTAACTTATTGATGGCAGTGATGTATGGTTACCACCCAGTGTAGTAAAGAATGTTTAGGGTAACAGTAAACTTGCTAGCTTATTGATGGCAGTGATGTATGGTTACCACCCAGCGTAGTAAAGGATGTCTAGGGTTACAGTAAACTAGTTAACTTAATGAAGGCAGTCATGTATGGTTACCACCCAGCGTAGTCAAGGATATCTAGGGTTATAGTAAACTAGCTAACTTATTGAAGGCAGTCATGTATGGTTACCACCCAGCATAGTCAAGGATGTCTAAGGTTACAGTAAACTAACTAACTTATTGAATGCAGTCATGTATGGTTACCACCCATCGTAGTGAAGGATGTTTCGGATTACAGTAAACTATCCAACTTTTTGAAGGTAGTCATGTATGGTTACCACCCAGCGTAGTAAAGGATTTGTAGGATTACAGTAAACTAGCTAACTTATTGAAGGCAGTCATGTATGGTTACCACCCAGCGTAGTAAAGCATGTTTAAATTATAGTAAACTAGGTAACTTACTGAAGGCAGTCATGTATGGTTACCACCCAGCCTAGTAAAGGATGTCTAAATTACAGTAAACTAGCTAACTTATTGAAGGCAGTCATGTATGGTTACCACCCAGCGTAGTCAAGGATGTCTAGTGTTACAGTAAACTAGCTAACTTACTGAAGCCAGTCACGTATGGTTACCACCCAGCGTAGTCAAGGATGTTTAGGGTTACAGTAAACAAGCTAAATTACTGAAGGCAGTCATGTATGGTTACCACAAAGCGTAGTAAAGGATGTCTACGGTTACAGTAAACTAGCTAACTTATAAGGTAGACATGTATGGTTACCACCCAGCGTAGTAAAGGGTGTCTACCGTTACAGTAAACTAGCTAACTTACTGAAGGCAGTCATGTATGGTTACCACCCAGCGTAGTGAAGGATGTCTAGGGTTACAGTAAAGTAGCTAACTTATTGAATGTAGTCAGTTATGGTTACCACCCAGCGTAGTAAAGGATGTCTAGGGTTACAGTAAACTATCTAACTTATTAAAGGCAGTCATGTATGGTTACCACCCAGCGTAGTAAAGGATGTCTAGGGTTACAGTAAACTAGCCAAGTTACTGAAGGCAGCCATGTATGGTTACCACCCAGCTTAGTAAAGGATGTGTAGGGTTACAGTAAACTAGCTATCTTATTGAAGGCAGTCATGTATGGTTACCACCCAGCGTAGTAAAGGATGTCTAAGGGTACAGTAAAGTAGCTAACCTTTTGAAGGCAGTCATGTATGGTTACCACCCAGCGTAGTAAAGGATGTCTAGGGTTACAGTAAACTAGCGAACTTACTGAAGGCAGTCATGTATGGTTACCACCCAGCGTAGTCAAGGATGTCTGGGGTTACAGTAAACTAGCTAACTTATTGAAGGCAGTCATGTATGGTTACCACCCAGCGTAGTGAAGGATGTCTAAATTACAATAAAGTAGCTAACCTTTTGAAGGTAGTCATGTATGGTTACCACCCAGAGTAGTAAAGGATGTCTAGGGTTACAGTAAACTAGCTAACTTATTGAAGGCAGTCATGTATGGTTACCACCCAGCGTAGTAAAGGATGTCTAGGGTTACAGTAAACTAAATAACTTATTGAAAGCAGTCATGTATGGTTACCACCTAGCGTAGTAAAGGATGTCTAGGGTTACAGTAAACTAGCTAACTTATTGAAGGTAGTCAGTTATGGTTACCACCCAGCGTAGTAAAGCATGTCTTGCGTTACAGTAAACTAGGTAACTTCTTAAAGGCAGTCATGTATGGTTACCACCCAGCGTAGTAAAGGATTTCTAGGGTTACAGTAAACTAGCTAACTTATTGAAGGCAGTCATGTATGGTTTCCACCCAGCGTAGTAATGGATGTCAAAGTTTACAGTAAACTAGCTAACTTTTTGAAGGCAGTCATGTATGGTTACCACCCAGCGTAGTAAAGGATGTCTAGGGTTACAGTAAACTATCTAACTTATTAAAGGCAGTCATGTATGGTTACCACCCAGCGTAGTTAAGGAGGTCTAGGGTTACAGTAAACTAGGCAAGTTATTGAAGGCAGCCATGTATGGTTACCACCCAGCTTAGTAAAGGATGTGTAGGGTTACAGTAAATTAGCTAGCTTATTGAAGGCAGTCATGTATGGTTACCACCCAGCGTAGTAAAGGATGTCTAGGGTTACAGTAAAGTAGGTAAGTTATTGAAGGCAGTCATGTATGGTTACCACCCAGCGTAGTAAAGGATGTCTAGGGTTACAGTAAACTAGCTAACTTTTTGAAGGCAGTCATGTATGGTTACCACCCAGCGTAGTCAAGGATGTCTAGGGTTACAGTAAACTAGCTAACTTATTGAAGGCAGTCATGTATGGTTACCACCCAGCGTAGTCAAGGATGTCTGGGGTTACAGTAAACTAGCTAACTTACTGAAGGCAGTCATGTATGGTTACCACCCAGCGTAGTGAAGGATGTCTAAATTACAGTAAACTAAATAACTTATTGAAAGCAGTCATGTATGGTTACCACCTAGCGTAGTAAAGGATGTCTAGGGTTACAGTAAACTAGCTAACTTATTGAATGTAGTCAGTTATGGTTACCACCCAGCGTAGTAAAGGATGTCTAGGGTTACAGTAAACTAGCTATCTTATTGAAGGCAGTCATGTATGGTTACCACCCAGCGTAGTAAAGGATGTCTAAGGGTACAGTAAAGTAGCTAATTTTTTGAAGGCAGTCATGTATGGTTACCACGCAGCGTAGTAAAGGATGTCTAGGGTTACAGTAAACTAGCTAACTTATTGAAGGCAGTCATGTATGGTTACCACCCAGCGTAGTAAAGGATGTCTAGGGTTACAGTAAACTAGCTAACTTATTGACGGCAGTCATGTATGGTTACCACCCAGCGTAGTAAAGCATGTCTAGGGTTACAGTAAACTAGCTAACATATTGAAGGCAGTCATGTATGTTTACCACCCAGCGTAGTAAAGCATGTCTAGGGTTACAGGAAACTAGCTAACTTATTGAAGGCAGTCATGTATGGTTACCACCCAGCGTAGTCAAGGATATCTAGGGTTACAGTAGACTAGCTAACTTACTGAAGGCAGTCATGTATGGTTACCACCCAGCGTAGTCAAGGATGTCTAGGGTTACAGTAAACTAGCTAACTTATTGACGGCAGTCATGTATGGTTACCACCCAGCGTAGTAAAGCATGTCTAGGGTTACAGTAAACTAGCTAACTTATTGAAGGCAGTCATGTATGTTTACCACCCAGCGTAGTAAAGCATGTCTAGGGTTACAGGAAACTAGCTAACTTATTGAAGGCAGTCATGTATGGTTACCACCCAGCGTAGTCAAGGATATCTAGGGTTACAGTAGGCTAGCTAACTTACTGAAGGCAGTCATGTATGGTTACCACCCAGCGTAGTCAAGGATGTCTAGGGTTACAGTAAACTATGGTGGTACTAATCTTAAGTGGCGGTTTAGGTGGGGCACGAACCTCTGTACAGTGGTGCCACGTGTTCCATACCCGCTATGTGAACGGCTCTGATATATGTAACAGGCATCACAATAAATTAAACACTTAAGAATATAATGGTAAGGTGTGTATTATAATGTATGAAAGAACAGTAAACTGATTATGCGTAAAATATTTAAACGGCAATACAGAAACGTGGCATAATTATTTTACAGTGGTGCTTAAAAAAAAAATAGTCACTTTCATTGGCTGTTATCGTATTTCTGGGGTTGGTAATAATGTCACAATTATGATTATAAGATAATGTGCTGGAATATAAGTAAAAATATGCCAGTTTCTTAGTAAAAAAAATATATACATTAAACCCTCGTGAGCGGGAACACACACACACCCAGTCCGACCTGGTCATCTGTGAGGGATAGAGGAATAGGCCTGTTTGGGGACACCTCTTAAAAAAAACGCGCCAAGACTTTAACCTCCTGGGTGGTGTGGAAATAGTCAAATTTACAATATGTACATTATAACGTAAAAGAAAATAACCAAAATGTATCCTAAAATACCACAGACGAGAGAGAGAGAGGGGGGGGGGAAGGCAGACCAGGGTCAGTGTTGAGTGCAGCTTAGTGAGAGATGAAGGAAGGGAGGGAAGGAAGGAGGGAG
>NW_027642945.1:267500-269847 GCF_032717465.1 Coenobita brevimanus
GTTGATTCGCAAAAAGCTAGTATTTTTGAACATCTGGACAAAAAAAGACATATTAGCGTTGTTGGGCATTATGTTATAGAAGAACTAGTATGAACTCCTCTCTCAGTATATTTGAATAGCACCGAAATTCCAAAATAATAATATTACTAGAAATGTCCGGTAACTTCTCGGGCTCGCTAACATCTCTGGGCTAAGCCGAGTTGATTATTTTTTAGCCAATTTTTTTAGATATAGTGGTGTGATATTGCACAAAACCCTTAAGCCGTTGCGGACAATAATTGTTGGCTATATTTTATATGCTATAAGAGATATATAACTGCCTTTCTCGTTGAAGAAATAATAGCACAGAATTATTTTCCTGTCGACCTCTTGCATGTTACTGGTGCTGCTCTGCGACAAAACTTCTTTAGACTAATATATCTTTAAAACATTTTTTTACATATATATGTGATTGACAAGGCATAAAATCTTAGTACAGTGAGGACTCTGACTGGTTGTAGAATTTATATTAGGAAGTTTGTGAATTTGCTGTTAATTTGGAAATAATTGGGCGAATTTCTTCTGTTTGCTGTATTTAGCATGTTTTCTATTTATCATATGATTCTCCCACGAACCCGGAACCTCAGTTTGCCTCCCTAATGACGGGAGGGAGGGTGTATTACCGATGTGGGACGTTCATACTAAGTAGCAGAGGCTTTGCAACACCTCTTCCATAAGAATTTAGTCTCTTCATTAATCCTGAATAAAATCTTGTCTGTTTCTGATCCAAATAGAAGCTATAGGCCTTAACGTTTGTATTTTTCTTTAGGGTATGTGTCTGTTTAGTGCCTTGCGCGGCGATGACAGGCAGGCAATGTGATGTAGGTAACATTGTAAGGTGCTGCCCTCACGCGGCGATGACGATTGATCATTGGACGATGCGATGCGTTGACAGACACTCAGTCGCCACACTCGCAGTCCACCTCTCGCCGAGGCAACACCTCCGCCGCTGTTCCCGGCGGGACCAGCTCTCCACTGCAGTCGTTTCATCCGAGGGATGAGCCTGTTCTCCATCTAAGGGAGTGCCCCGTCAGTCCACCAGGAGGTTGAGGCTCGTCCGCCCACTGTTACCCGGCCGACCACCCTCCCTCCGCCAATACCTTGACTGGGGTTGTGCCCTGGCGATCAAGTGAACTGGGCCTGACCTTTGTGTATCCATCTGCTGCAGTGGAGAGCTGGAGCGAGTCCGATGGGGGTTGAGGGCGGAGTCGGGACGCTTAGATCCTGAGCTTCGGCGCCCTTACCATCGGCGCCGTTTCTTTCACCAAGCTCTCGTCCCTCTCCGCCCTCCATGAACATCCGAGCAGCCGGCCGCCGACCATCATCGAGTCGTTTTGGGGCTTCACCTGAGCTTGCCGGCGCCTCCTTTTCATCTGGCGCCGTGCAGTCTATAGCTAACACCCCGGTGCTTCCTCCATCATCCGGGCTGCTTCCACCATCGCCTCGTTCCCTTCCTCTGCCGCCCTTGCCCTGTCTGCACCGCAGCCGCCAGGAGACAGGACGTTAATGTGCTTATGCAATCCCTAGGTCCTGTCCTCCCCACTTACTATCTTTTAATCAGCCCATACCCCACTGACCGGGCTAATGTATGGCCCGGCCTGCAATAAAGTTGCAGGAAATCTTAGAACGAACGAACGAACGAACTAGTCGCTTCTCTACCGCGGGGGGGGGGGGTAGACGATGTTTGCCAGCGGGGAGGTTGATTGATTTGAAGGGCAGAGAAGGGAATGAACTACGACAGGAAAGGGTACGAGAGAGGGATGGAGGAGGAAGAGAGGTAATAAAGAGAGAAGTGGAAAGAGGAGGAAGTCGGGAGAGGACCAGTGACAGAGAGAGGGGGGAGGATTGGTGTTTTTTTTTTTTTTTTTTTTATTAGGGATGAATTACAAACACCTTAAAACAAGGAGATCAACCATATTTAGCCACACACACACACACACACACACACACACACTACGTTCCCTTTACACAACCACCACATCCAACACCACTTCTACCTTCTTCATTCCCCACCACTCATCTACACACACACAAAGTTAAATGGTCGAAGCAAAAAGAAGAAAAAAAAAAGGCATCGAATATCTATGGCGTGAAATTGCAACTGACCGCTGTCCTTTCCTCCCTACCACCCCCACTGTACTGTTTGTTTACATCTGACGGTCTATCTGTTCATCTATCTATCTATTGCCAGAAGCCTTAATTCCCTAAGAGGTGGCCACAAACAAATCGCCTCCATGTCGCCCTGTCCCCCGCCATTTCACTGTCCTGGTCCCAGCTCACACCCCCCTCTCTCCTATACCTCTCCTCC
>NW_027642946.1:0-25000 GCF_032717465.1 Coenobita brevimanus
CCTGTCCATTGCCAACACAATTAACATTATTAGGCGTCAGAGCTGCACATGTAATTGCACATTTTACACAGGTCGCATTACACCAACAACCATGCCCTTGAAAAACTTGTGATATTTGGGGGATCACACACACACACACACACACACACACACACACACACACACACACAGAATACTACTGCTTTAATGTATATCTTCAGTATTTCCTTTTCCCTCATCCTTCCACCCTTTATGCATTGTTTCCAGCTACTTTACCACTATTTTCTCCTTCATTCTTGTTGCCTACGGACGATTTTATTTATCTTCCATGACTCTTTTCTGTCTGGCTGGGTTTGATGCAGCCTTCATTAACCCCTTCACTACCAAAGGCCTCTCATGTACTGAATATCATCGTGTGAAGGCAGCGAGAATACACCCAAACAACACGGCATTGTAGTGAATGGGTTGGGTGTATTCATTATCTGTACTACTTTATTTAACCTTTCATTCTTCCCTACACTTTGTCGTTCTTTTATTCTTCCTTGCATTTTGTCCTTCTTCCATTCTTCCCTTCACTTTGACGTTCTTTCATCCTTCCCTTCATTTTCATTTTTCATTCTTCCCTCCAGTCTGTCCTTTTATTTTTCCATTCATTTTGTCAATACATTCTCCCCTTCATTCATTTTCCCCTTTATTCTTTCACTCTTCCTTCAGTACATGTCAGGGTCTCTCCCAGTAACATTCTAAGGGTTCTAACACTCACTCTTACTGAATAAAATCCCGTGAAGTCAGCTGGGGTGAAACACCGGAAATGCCCCACGTTGTTATGTTTACATCATCTCATTTCTTAACACATACTAAATTCCTTACATTCTACCAGATTATATTCCACCATATAAGTTCAGCAGTAAAAATATTAATACATGTTGATCAAGGGTCCAGAGGGATAACAATGATTAGTATTCATTTTCTGCTAAAAAATATTGTTAAGAAATTCTTTCGGCAGAGGTCGATTCTTTACACCATAATACAAGCTTTGATAATCTGGTTCACTGGGAGGGAATATCTGATGTCGTTATTTATCACAACACTTTTAAAAATATCTTGAAACAGAAATGTGGCGTAATGTGTGAAAATTCACTTGATGTAATGGAAAAATTATATCAACATCAACACAAGGAGGCCATCCGAACACTGTCCATAAATCACAGAGTTGTTCGTCGGGGAAGAATGTGTTTATGTGCCCTCTGAAAATTACCACAAAAACCTCTAGGAATAAGCTATTTTCACCATTAAAAGTGTACGCTATAACGAAACATTAGTATCTAGAGTACCCGAACGAAGACTGATAAGGAAATAAGTGTATAAACACTGATTTAGAAGTTTGTTTACGTTCTCATTCGTCAACCTTCTCCTTTAAATGCCTCATCATAACATGTGAGTAAAGGACTGCAGCTGCTAGTGACTTAACTCTGGCCGTGTGAGTAAAGGACTGCAGCTGCTAGTGACTTAACTCTGGCCGTGTGAGTAAAGGACTGCAGCTGCTAGTGACTTAACTCTGGCCGTGTCCACCTCTTCACCAAGTTATCTACCATCCATGACTGAACTGCTACACATTCTTGTGGCTGGGACTCTCGGCAGTACACATTAACATGCCACAGTGGAATCAAGGTTGGTACTGCTGTTGTTTTTTTTTTTTTTAGTACACATTAAACTTAAGCCATAGTGGAATCAGGGTTGGTATTGCTGTGGTTTTTCATTAATTCATTACCAAACACGCGCGGCCTTTTCATATTTTCCATCGACATGAGTCTTTCACAGGTTATTTGTTATTTTTCCTGGAGTACCGTGCCATAGCTACTGGGCATTTTTATAAAGACAATGAACGCTGAGGATTTAGAATGAATAATTATTCCACTGACGTCTACCAGTAGCTGGCCATATCTTGCGTCCCCAACACTTGCTTTTAAAATTGAGATTGCTGTCATAGGTTGGATTAGGTTTGGTGGTAGGTGGTGGCGACCGTCATTCGCTCACTTGATCTTTCCTCTCACTTTTCATTATTCATTCCATTTTAGGCGACTTTACATTGAGTGTCAGCTCTAATGGTTTCCTGTAAGACAGGACCCCATGTACAGCGCTGGGTGGTAACCATATAACCAGCCTTTACGTGTTCCCTATGTGTTAACAGGTGGGTTGGCGTAGGATTAGTGTTCCTCCCCGTAGGTGGGAGGCGTATGACACTGTAGAGGAGGAGGAGGAGGAGGAGGAGGAGGAAGAGAAGTAGAAGGAGAAGGAGGAGGAGAGGATGAAGAAAGAGGAGGGAATTAGTTAGCTAATGATGAAAGGAAATGATGATGATGATGATAATGATGATAATTATGATGATGATGGGAGGGGGAGAAAATCCAAAAGAGGTTCAGGAAGAGGTGGTGGGAGGAAATACTGAAGAGTGGAAAGGTATGAGTGGGAGGAGGAGGAGCGGGGGAAAATAAGTAAGAGCAGAGAAGGGTGGAATAAGTACGTACGAGGAGGAAAGGTATAAAAGTACTCATGATACGTAAATCACCTGAGCGTAAATGAGAAGCGTAGGAGAAAGACGAAGAGGAGGATGCCTAAAGGGTGAAAATGAATGAGGCACTGCTTGAGATGGAGAGACGGCAACTTTACGCCTAGCTGAAGTGAACAGGGTGTTGTGTTGGTTAAGGGTAAAGACAGGGATGATATCAGGTAACCGGTATTGTGTAAAGTGTAGGGAAGTGTAGTGTGGTGTTGTGAGGCGGACAGGGAGACGCATACATCCACTTGAGGCTCCTATGACTCACTATCATCTCCATATTATCGTCTGACATTACACGTAGCTAGAATGTAATGCTAGAGGAGACGCGGCCATGTGAGGGTCTGAGGTAGAATATCAGGCAACTGGTGTGGTGTAAAGGTGTAGTGTGGTGTTCCGAGGCGGGCAGGGAGACGCATGGTGTGGTGTAAAGTGTAGTGTGGTGGTTTGAGGCGGGCAGGGAGACGCATGGTGTGGTGTAAAGTGTAGTGTGGTGTTGTGAGGCGGGCAGGGAGACGCGTGGTGTGGTGTAAAGGTGTAGTGTGGTGTTGTGAGGCGGGCAGGGAGACGCGTGGTGTGGTGTAAAGGTGTAGTGTGGTGTTGTGAGGCGGGCAGGGAGACGCGTGGTGTGGTGTAAAGGTGTAGTGTGGTGGTGTGAGGACGCACGCTAAGACGCATACCATAAATCCTCGTACAGTCTTGGACAGAGAAACCTGGACCCCCCATCCCGTTTACCCTCTCTTCATAGCACCTTCCAGGCTGCACTCCCCCTCCCCCCTTCCCTGCCCCCATACACCCCAGTTCGCTAATCCGCCGACCTTGAACCGTGTGTGTGTGTGTGTGTGTGTGTGTGTGTGTGTGTGTGTGTGTGTGTGTGTGCATCCTTGACACAAGCAACTCCCTACATTTTTTTTATCACAACCCATCCCTCCCTCTTCCCTACGGCTACTCTGCTATCACACACACACACACACACACACACACACACACACACACACACACACACACACACACGAGAAGCTCGTCTTCATTCTTCGTATACGCAGCTGCTCTCTCTCTCTCTCTCTCTCTCTCTCTCTCTCTCTCTCTTTCTTTTTCAAGATTCTGTAGGAGTGAATAGTAATGTCAGTGCAAAGTATGCCTTTATTATTGTGATATAAGTATTGCAAAATAAAACTTAAGAATATATTTAAAAAAACAACTGCAGTAGGCTGGTTGGCCCATGAAAGGCGACTCCTGATTTTGGATCTGCATACGAGAGAGATAGATAGAGAGAGAGAGAGAAAAGTGAGGAGTGACCACTTGTCCCTCTCTCTCTCTCTCTCTCTCTCTCTCTCAATAATCTTTAGCAGTGAATAATAATGTCAGTGCAAAGTATGCCTTTACTGTGATATAAGCATTACAAATTAAAACACTGGAACATATTTAGAGGAAACAACTGCAGGAAATCCTCTCGAGACGTCAGCATATGGAACTGTCATTATTTCCCTGCGGGCCAATTAACGTCCACCATCATACTTGCCTACTCCCTTCTGCCACCATTTTCGCCAATTCTCCTCATCTTTACTTTCCAGTTCAGAGCATGCCATTTGTTATGATAATAATTGCACACACACACACACACACACACACACACATATATATATATATATATATATATATATAAGACAGACAGAGACAGAGATGGTAGATGGGGGGGAAGGAGGGGGAGAAGAAAGGATGGAAGCAAGTGTTTAGTTTGAGAGAGAGAGAGAGAGAGAGAGAGAGAGAGAGAGAGAGAGAAAATAAGAAGAGAGGATAACTGCAGGAGGCCGGTTAGCCCATGCTATATAGGCAGCTCCTAGAAGAGAGAGAGATGCCGCCATTTTCGCCAAAGACTCCACTATATTTCTCCTCATCTTTACTTTCCGATTCAGATCATGCCAATAGTCATGAAAGTCATGATAATAATTGCACACACACACACACAGATATATGTATATATATATATATATATATATATATATATATATATATATATATATATATATATATATATATATATATCTGGGGTTGAGAGAGAGAGAGAGGGAGAGAGAGGTGAGAAGTGTCCACGTGTCCCCTGGGAATGGCCAGCCTTCCCGGGTCATATGGGTAGGACTGAGAGGAGGTGAGGGAAGGAAGGGGATGGGGGGGTACGGTTCATATGGACGAAGATTTACTGGAAAAATCGAAAAGGAAAAAGAAACTATTAGCTCAGCCCCTGAGTGTCCAGGTTTCTTTGTCCATGACTGTACCAGCTGAAGAGCAGGGAAAGGGGGGTGGGGGAAGGGGAGAGGAAGACAAAGGGATCGGAAGCTGAGGAAGATTGAGAGAGAGAGAGAGAGAGAGAGAGAGAGAGAGAGAGAAGGGGAGTAGTGTTGGAGGCCGAAAAAGTGTGAAATTATACAGTACAAACAAGAAGAGAGATGAATCAGATCGCCTGGTGGTAGAAAGAATAAAAGAAGCAAGCCAACACTAACATGCCAACACCATCATGCTGAAGCGATTAATTCAGATGTGAGGGACGAATCTTACACGTTATTCTTGGTATTTGCAGACGATTTTTACTCAGCCGTGGCAGTAAAGGAACGAGGTAAAGAATGACCCCTGAACGTGAGATAAATTAATTCAGATGTGAGGGACGAATCTTACACGTTATTCATGGTATTTGCAGACGATTTTTACTCAGCCGTGGCAGGAAAACGACAAAGTAAAGAATGACCCCTGAACGTGAGATAAATTAATTCGGGGACGGGAATGGATTTCTTCTTGAGATTATCCATGTTAACTACAAACGGTTTTATTCAGCTTAGGAAGGACTGCTGGTACTGACAGGATCGAACACTGTTTATTGCTTTACTGTAGTCTCTTATTTTACCTGTATATTATAGGATCGAACACTGTTTATTGCATTACGGTAGTCTCTTATTTTACCTGTATATTATAGGATCGAACACTGTTTATTGCATTACGGTAGTCTCTTATTTTACCTGTATATTATAGGATCGAACACTGTTTATCCCATTACTGTAGTCTCTTGTTTTACCTGTTTATTATTCTGGCTACCTGCAGACGGTTTTATTCTGCTATAGAAGGAGTTGACGTAAACACCTCAGCTTACTCCAGTACTCTTGCATGTACTTCGTATTATTCTTATTATCTACAGAAAGATTTACTCAACTCGCCAACAAAAGAACCGGGAGGGTAAAGAATGATCCCCGAACGTGAGATAAATTAATCCAGGTACGGGGCCGGGTTTTTGTGGACGCAGCAGCAGCCGCCAAGAGAGGCCAAGACAGCCACACGGAAAAAGGCCCCTCGCCCTGCCCAGGAAATGTGCGGGTAAAGGACATCCTGAATTCTGGACGGGTGGCCGCGAATTTGGCGATAAGGAGTTTGCGAAAAGAAATCAAGGGGCTGAGATAGAGGTTAAGAGGTTGAGACAGGAGTTGTTAGGGGTTGAGAGAGGGGTTACTGGGAGTTGAAGGGTTGTGGAGAGCGGGGTTGTTGGCGGAAAAGTAGGTGGAGCAACGGGCAGGGGATTTGTGTGTTAATGGTGAGAAAAATGTGTTGAGAGAGAAAACGAATGAGAAAAAGGCTGGGACTGGGAGAGTAGTTACGGGGGTTAGAAAGCGTTATTAGGGGATGGAGTGAAGGGTTATTAAAAAAAATGAAAAAGAGGTTACAAGATTAAGGAGGTTGAAAGAGGGGCTGAGGAGGAGAGAAAGAGACTGAGAGATAAAGGAAGTGCTGAAATCTGGACGGGTGAGTTGAACTTTGGCCGAAAGGAGATTGAGAGATTGGTCATTAGGGGATTGAGAGAGGAGTTATTTTGGGGATTTTAGAGAGAGAGAGGGGGGGGGGGTATACGTCTTGATGGTGAGTGTGTATCAAGTAAGCAGATTGCATACCGTGGGAGTGGCATCCTTCCCGAAGTGTATGGCACCACCAACACAAAAATGCCGACCAGATTTCAATAACCTAAGTGCTCGGGCTGGGGGGAGAGGACATAATAGGGAGAGGGAGAGAGAACGGAGTGTGGGGAGGGGAGAGGGGTGTGGGAGGTTGTGATGGTGATGCGAGGGGGTGTAAGGGTAGGGGGAGGATAGGGCAAGGAGACGAGGAAGACTGAGGGATTAAAAAGAATGTGAGGTGGGGGAATGACGAGGAAGGAAGGAGAAGCAGGATGAGGATGAGAGAGGAAAGAGAGAGGGGAGGCTGTGGGGGAGCAAAAAAGGGAAAGGGGTGTGGGGGAAGGGGTCGAGAAGGGAAAGGGAGGAGGAAGCTGAGGGAGCGATAGGAGGGAGAGAAGGAATAGGGAAGAGAGGGGAGTGGGGAAGTTAGAAAAGTTGAGAGAGGATGAAGAAGGAAGAGGGAAGAGAGGTGGAGAGAGGGAGATGAGTATAGGGGAAGGGAGAGGGGGAGAGGAGGGGGACAAAGACAGGTGATACAGAGATAGAGGAAATTAGTTGACATGGCAAAATAAAAACAGGGGTGAGAAAATAAAAAATATGCAGATGAGATGGATTGTCATTACGTGGAGTGACTACTGGTGGAGAGAGAGGCGAAGTACAAGAGGAGGGATGGAGGGCAGGAAGGAAAGGAGGAGAGGAAAAGTGCAGGAGGAAGAAAGAAGGGTGGGAGTCTTTACGTGGGAATTTTGTAAGAAGGTAGGGCAGGTGAAAATACTGCTGGTTGATGGGCCTGTGAAAAGTAGGTAGTTAGGTTGGCCAGTAGGTAAGTAGGCTGGTAGGTAAAGAATCACTATGTATATGCATGAAGGAAGGTAGGTAAGTAGTAGACAGAAAGGCAAGTAATCTAGTAGACAGGTAGATGGTTAAATCGATATAAACAAAAGTGTGAGAGACAAAGGGAGACGTGGGAGGTCAAGGCCTTCTAAAATTAGAAGGCCTCTCCAATCCTCTTGTGACGTCAGCCGCGTAGGTCAGGGGCAAGGTGCGTGGTCTGGTAGCGGTCTATATTCTGCCTCACTATCTCTTTGTTGTGTGTGTGTGTGTGTGTGTGTGTGTGTGTGTGTGTGTGTGTGTGTGTGTGTGTTGTTTAAATATTATATATTAACAGACTTATTGGTACTCAGTAATTTAATTCACGTGAAAAATTTACAATGGTAAAAGAAGAGTTACTACAAAAGAAACGTATGTAGTGACATCTGAAATCTGGCATAATTTATTATATATATATATATATATATATATATATATATATATATATATATATATATATATATATATATATATATATATCATATACGTATTGGGGCTGTTATATTGGAGGTATATTGGGGTTGTTATATTGGTGGTATATTGGGGTTGTTATATTGGTGGTATATTGGGGCTGTTATATTGGTGGTATATTGGGGCTGTTATATTGGTGGTATATTGCGATGTTATATTGGTGGTATATTGAGGCTGTTATATTGGTGGTATATTGCGATGTTATATTGGTGGTATATTGAGGCTGTTATATTGGTGGTATATTGCGATGTTATATTGGTGGTATATTGGGGTTGTTATATTGGTGGTATATTGCGATGTTATATTGGTGGTATACTGGGGCTGTTATATTGGTGGTATATTGGGGCTGTTATATTGGTGGTATATTGGGGCTGTTATATTGGTGGTATATTGGGGTTGTTATATTGGTGGTATATTGGGGTTGTTATATTGGTGGTATATTGCGATGTTATATTGGTGGTATATTGGGGCTGTTATATTGGTGGTATATTGCGATGTTATATTGGTGGTATATTGAGGCTGTTATATTGGTGGTATATTGGGGCTGTTATATTGGTGGTATATTGGGGCTGTTATATTGGTGGTATATTGGGGCTGTTATATTGGTGGTATATTGAGGCTGTTATATTGGTGGTATATTGCGATGTTATATTGGGGCTGTTATATTGGTGGTATATTGAGGCTGTTATATTGGTGGTATATTGGGGCTGTTATATTGGTGGTATATTGGGGCTGTTATATTGGTGGTATATTGCGATGTTATATTGGTGGTATATTGGGGCTGTTATATTGGTGGTATATTGAGGCTGTTATATTGGTGGTATATTGGAGGTATATTGGGGTTGTTATATTGGAGGTATATTGGGGTTGTTATATTGGTGGTATATTGGGGCTGTTATATTGGTGGTATATTGGGGCTGTTATATTGGAGGTATATTGGGGTTGTTATATTGGAGGTATATTGGGGTTGTTATATTGGTGGTATATTGGGGCTGTTATATTGGAGGTATATTGGGGTTGTTATATTGGTGGTATATTGGGGATGTTATATTGGTGGTTTATTGGGGCTGTTATACTGGTGGTATATTGGGGCTGTTTTATTGGTGGTATATTGTAATGTTATATTGGTGGTATACTGCGATATTATATTGGTGGTATATTGGGGATGTTATATTGCTGGTATTACATTGGGGTGTTATATTGGTGGTATATTGGGGTGTTACATTGGTGGTATATTGGGGCTGTAATATTGGTAGTATATTGGGGTGTTATACTTAGAATCTTACTGTGTATTGGGGTGTTATATTGATGGTATACTGGAGGTATTATATTGGGCCTCTTATATACGGGGTGAACAAGGTAATGCAGATTTCGTTTGAATTCGATTCAGTTTCTTTATAGAGGAAAGCTGTGGAGATATGTAGGAAAAATGAAGGGTTATATATTCCTCTCTTATCCAGCTCCAGCCACGTGTGTGTATTGGCTTTGGTCCTACATCCTAGCATGGCTAAGGCCTCATTTTTCTTATATTCAGTACAACTACGATGACTTAAAGCTTCTCACTGTACTCTCTACACTTTTCTGATAATAATGAACAGAAAATAATGTTGTACTTACCCTGCTGTTCCGATTTGGAGTGAACTGGTCGCGCTTAATGGCACGTAGCCACGTGGAGGCAAGGTCTTTATCTTGCGGGAAGGATAATACACTTTTGGTCCACTTTTATAATTTCCCTTACATCTGGGAACACAACACATGTAAGGCATTATTACCTTAATAAAACATACAAATAATGTAAATATCAATATATAATACAATGTTTTTCTGTCCTTACTGTTATTGAACACACAGCGTGACCTCTCCCGACCATAGCTGACCCAACACTACCGAGACCTACGTCACGCTTACCGTCCCCCCCACCGACGAGGCCTTCTAATTTTAGAAGGCCTTGGGGGGGCTGGTCATTCCCAGGGGACAAGTGGTCACTCCTCACCTCTCTCTCTCTCTCTCTCTCTAGCATGCAGACCTACCCCCCCTGAACTCAAAACATCATCCTTCCTGCCTTCCTATCCATCCCCATCCCCTCTCTTCACCTAGCTTTTTGCACACACACACACACACACACACACACACACACACACACACACACACACACACACACACACACACACGTTTTTTTAAATAACTGACGACCTACCAAAAAATCTATCATTCTATCAGAATATATATATATATATATATATATATATATATATATATATATATACAACTTAGAACTATAAAACTTATATGTAAACTTCAGGAAACTGGCAAATGGGGACCCCCCCTTAGAAAATTCCTTGGTGCGCCCCTGCTGGGCACTGATAGATAAATAGAGACTTCACATTGTTTTATTACTTAAGCGTCGTGTGTGTGTGTGTGTGTGTGTGTGTGTGTTTTCATAGTGATAGCCGAGTAGCCTAGGGAAGAGGAGGGATCGGATTACCGGGATGGGGTGTGGGGGATTCCACCAGTGAAGAAGAAGGTTTAGATGAGGGAGACATGAATATCGAGTGACTGAGAGAGAGAGAGAGAGAGAGAGAGAGAGAGATTGTAATTTCAATGTAAATTTTAGAATATAATGAATATTTATAAAGGAAATGCTACTGTTGATCCTTCGATCAGTAATACTATTGTAAATCAGTTTATGTTTTTTCATAAAGAATAATAATAAAACAATTAAATAAAATAAAATAATTTTTCTTCATCTTTCATGGCTATTTCATTGCTTCCTTACCCAACCCCTCCCCACATTCCGACCCGGGCCACTCCCATCCTCCATCCCTCCTCATATGGACCGATATCAGGACACTGACAGATAAATAGAGGCTACACATTGTTTTATTATTTAAGCGTCGTGTGTGTGTGTGTGTGTGTGTGTGTGTAGAGGAAAGAAAAAGGAAGAGGGAAGGAGGAAGGTCCAGAATCCCGAGGGGCCCTGTTAATCCTTCACACGGTCACTTGTGTTCCGAATTTGGCAAAGGCTTTGTAAAATTCTCTCCTTCGCTCGCTTGAACAATAAATCACTGAAGAAAAGGTGGTATAAAGCCCCCTAAGCCGCCGTAGTATTACACCCTTGGTATCCAGTTCGTTCCCTGTTGCCTTGTAACTTTGTGTACCCGAAGCTCTTACAAAATAACTTGAAATGATTTTCCTTTCGTAACTGGACTCGTTTCACTTTAACTTGGCCTAAGTTGTTGTTGTTGTTCTTGTTACATCTTAGGCTCCTCTGGATGTGAACCCTGTGTTATATTGAAGGATTGTCTGTGTTGTGGTGGTGTGGTGCAGGAAGTGAGTGGGTGTGCTGTGGTGTGGGGGTGCTACTTTGCAGTATGATCACAGGGGATTGTATGTGTGTTATATTTTGTGTTAGTATTGTAGCGGGGAAGGTTGGTGTACTCGTGTCTCTGGGTTCGGTAGTGTCTGAAGGGTGTATGTCTGGTGATGGCACATGAAGGATGCTGTTGGCTGGCTGGGGTGTCTGTGTGTTTATGTACGTGTTGGGTATAGAAAGTTTTGGCTGGCTGGGGTGTCTGTGTGTTATGTATGTGTTTGGCAGAAAGTTTTGGCTGGCTGGGGTGTTTGTGAGTTTGTGAATGTGTCTGGGAAGTGTAGAGTCGGGTGGAGGAGGGGATATGTTGCAAAGATACTCTGTGTAGTGTTGGGCGGTTGTTCGATTTTGTTTGTGGAGAGGATGATGCAACATAAGGTTACAAAGGTGGGACGGATCTTGAGCTGAAGTGATGAACTGTGTGCCTCTCATATTCACTTGGTCTCTGACTGAAATTAGTTATGTTTCTTGGTGTAGGCTGTCAGTACTTGTGGTCTTAGTGTCTTCTGCTATCAAGGTATTGTTTTCTGTTCTTTAAAGCTTCTTCGTGTTTGTGTTGGATATGATTACGGCTCAGCTTGTGCGGCAGTAATTCACGGTTGTTTTAATGTATTACTTATAAGTGGAGGATGGAGTTGGGATGTATATGAGAGAGGGTGTGAATTAGGGGGAGTGATGCATAATGACGGGGGACAGGGTGGCATAGAGGCGACTTGTTTGTGGCCACCTCTTACGGGATTAAGTCGTCTGGCTATAGATGGATAGACAGATAGCTTATAGTTTCCATACGGTTTGCCGAGTAGTAGCGATAGTTATCACTAGAATATGATGGTAGTCACGAATGAGTGCCGTGGAAAGGATGTTGGGCTGTAGTATTGGCTGTTTCTGCTACTGATCTGCGTGACATTCTCATATGCTTTAAATGAAACTCTGTGTCAAGTTAAAGTGAAAGGCGTGTATGTTTGTGTAGGAGGAACGAGAGACAAGGAGGTATTCTGTGGCCTGTTTTCTTTGTGCTTCCTACAAGACACAGTAATAGTTATGACGGGGCATTGATGGCAAGTTTGTGGGTCAGCACACACTTACGGCCTCTCATTATACAAGGTGGTCCATATATTACGCCACCCAGTTCTTGTGTGTTGCGGGCACGGCTCAGTGAACATTACCAGTGTCTACCCTGCATCATTATCTATTTCCCACAACCCTCTTCAGGCTTAGCTTTATAATATAGGCTTTAATTTAGGTCCATTGATTGCATGGTGGAGAATTCCCATAACCTTTTTAATGCATAGCTGTATATCACTGTATTGTATAATCTTTTATGTCCACGATCACAAGGCTGAGTAGTAATTTGGTGAAGCGATCAGAATGTCTTAGCTCATCACAAAAGCCGTCCCCACAACACACAAGACTGCAGAGCGCAATATACTTATCACCTATATTAAGTCAAAGCCACAGTTAAAAAGGTAATGAAACAAGACAGAAAATTTAAGTTTTCATTATTAATACTTCAGTACAAAATACATTAACAGAGACAGCAATATAAAATATGCATTCAAAAGTAGCATTTGTCCACAGAACATCCTGGACTTGCAAGGCAGATCACACCATCACTACCAGGCTTCTCTCGGCAGGTCAGGGCAGATCACCAGCAGCAGCAGTAGCAAGTAATCTCACGGCTGGGGAAGAAACGACACCCTGCCGCCGCCGCCGCCGCCGCTACCACCACCACCACACCACCAGGCATCTTAGAGTAGGGGAAGACACCACACCACCGTCAGGCTTCTCACGGCAGGGCAGACCAAACTTCAACAGGGTATGACCAGTGTGGCAAGGATGCAGCGTCAAGGCAGCAGACTCCAGCACGACCTGTGGACCAGATGTGTATTAGTTCAAATCAGTGTTAGCTTTAGTTATTTAATCTTCTATCTATCTCTATCTATTGCCAGACGCCTCAATCCCGTTTGGGGTGGCCACAAACAAATCGCCTCCAAGTCGCCCTGTCCCCCGCCATTTCACTGCCCTGCTCCCAACTCACACTCCCATCTCTCATATATCTCTCCACCCCATCCCTTCATCTCATCTTCGGCCTCCCCCTCCCTCTTCCCCCTCCCTCTTCCCCCTCCACCTCACTCACATACATTCTCTTCGTCAGTCTTTCACCCTCCATCCTCTCCACATGGCCAAACCACCTCAGTGTGTTCTCCTAACGCTTCCTATCACATCCACACCCACACCACAACGCTCCTTTATATCCTCATTCGTCAGCCTGTCTCTCCATGTGACTCCACAGGCTCCTCTTAAATAACTCATTTCCACTGCTCTCACTCTTGACTTGTGTCCTTCCAACTATGTCCAAGCTTCACTTGCATACGTTAGAGTTGGTATCACAATACTGTCATGTAGTAACTTTTTCACTTCCATGCCCACTTCCCTGTTTCTTATCACTGCTTTCAAAGAACCAGCAACCTTTCTTCCCTGCTGTACCCTTTCAAGCACTTCACCCTCCAAACCTCCATCCTTACTCATCACACTACCCAAGTACTTAAACGTACTCACATTTTCCAATTCCTCACCATCCAACCTCGCTGTACATTCACTGACTTCACCTCTCTCAAAGACCATCACTTTACTCTTCCCTACATTCACCTTTAGATTCCGTTTCTTACACACTCTCCCAAACTCATCCACCAAGCCTTGCAGCTCCCCTTCGTCTTCACTCAAGAACACAATATCATTTGCAAACAACAGTACAGGGAGTTTCCAAACACTACCCTTTCTCACCAGGGCCACTCCAACATCCACTACCCTACCTTGTACCTCTTTTATTACCCCATCCACGTACAGATTGAACAACCATGGAGACATGACACATCCCTATTTCAACCCAACCTTCAAAACATGGACTCATTAGACTGCTCAGATTCTGTTGGGAATGGCACACAGTTAGGGAATTATATCACCAATATTTTATCCAAATTTCCCATACAGGGTGTTGCATGAAATGTTTGACAAACTTCAGAAAGTTGTTCTCGGGGCAATTTTGAGTTAAGAATTGCTGCATCAACCTGGGCTAATTTCTCGTCTATTATGCTCAGGTTCTGTAGGGAATGGCAGCATATTAGAGACTGGTATCGCAAAATTTTATCCCCTGCCACCACCACCAGGCCGTTTATTTTTAAATCCCCTTGTAAAACTGTAGAGATATATCGGCAGGACAGTAAATAGTGATCCTACTCTGGTACTCTGTATGGAATTTCAGAGAGAGAGATGATGATGCCACTGATTCATGGGGTTATCTTTAATTTAGCAAGAAACACTGTACTTACCTCTCTATTCAGTTTGCACGAAAATTAATGTTTAAAAGGCTGATAATATATTCACGAAATTTTCTTCTTAAAATTTAATAAGTAAATGTTTAATTTGAAGTGTGACGTCACTGGTGCATTATGGGAGCAACGTTGAGAGATGCTGGAGATGAGTGAAGATTTTATTCTTTACGGTGTTAGTCTACTTCTTATAATGGTAATTCTTATGCCCATGTGTTTATCAGTGTTTGCTGTCATTATCGAGAAGTGTAGTCGGCTGATGTAAGTTGTAATTATTAGCTATAAGGATGATATACGGCGGTGTGTATCTCCAGGTGACCAAGATGTCCCTTTAAACTCGAGTAAGCAGTGCTACTTAAATCCCCCGATATTCACACCATCTGTTTAGGTTTTAAGGTCGAATGTGATCCTGTACATGGGCAGGCATAGTAGGTTAATTGGCTGGAAAAAATGAGGGGATGTGTGTAAAAACTAATGGGTAGTTTGTTTACATCGGGGATATAAACTCCGCGAGTCCCTTTAACTCTCGCAATCCCTGTGATGCCCTTTTCAGTTTATTCATAGTGCCAGAAGGCAATTTTATTCAACTTATGCCAAGTCTCTGCTATTGCAGGAGTTCCGTGAGGCTGTGCCTAACCCCTACACTTCCAAAAGTCTATACAAAGCTAAATATAATCATGAGATGGCATGAAAAAAAAAAATCCCTGCTCTGTGAGTTAAACTAGTGAAGACTGAAGGTATTAACATGTGTAGGAGAGACACTGGATAAAGCCTGATTGGAGATATAGTATATTGAACTGGAAGGACTGCATACCTTACATCCTTCATTAGCCATTGCTGCTACCTTTAAATAAGAATTATCATACTGAAGGTAATTACTAGCAGCCTTCATTAACATATTACTGTACTGTAATTAGGAGAGAGGTTTCATAAGTTGATTGGAAGTCAGGAGACAGCAGGAATATACCATTACTGTTGAGGGGGATGAATTTGTGTGTAGGCTATGATATAGGAAGCATATCTCAGAATATGGATGTACAAGGTTAATCATATCTTGTATAGTACTTACACTTTCAGATTTGATAGCTTTTCCTTTTGTAATCTTTACTGAATGATGCAATCAGTTCATGATTACACATTATATAATCTCAGACTTCCTCTGTGTCCTTGTAGTTGGCTCACCTTGACAAATTTTAGTCCTTCTGCTGCTTAGTTCCTGTATCTAAGTGGCAGAATAAAACAGTATTATGGTTTTGCATCCTCCCCATAGATCTTCATTGTGATTTGCATGATAATCTAGTCTTTATCCCTAGAAACAGCTCAGCATTCAAGGTGGAGAGATGCCAGGTTTTTGTCAGTTTAGGGTGGACATGTAGTCTATATGGTTTGTCTTTATTGTTTTATGTATTCATTATTATTATTATTTTTTACTGTGGATCAAATTTAGCGATTCATCTCTTCCGTTTATAAACCGGTACAACAGATAGGCTTTCATTCTCAGAGTTCTCACAGAAGGTATAAGCAATGAGTACTGTACTGTCTTCCTGTGCAGTGTATATTTTGTCATTTGTACTCTCATTATAAGTTTCATTAAAGAATTTGTATCATATGTTTAGTTTCTGTGTCACTCAGTGTGTTAAGTTTATGTAATATATGGTTAATCGTTTAAGTCCTGCCGTTGGTTAGCAGTTAAGTTCCAGTTTTTACTTTCTCCCTTTATATAAGTAGCAACTGCTCTATATTCTTTCCATAGCACTTGTTCATGATTAGCATTAAACTGCAGGCTTAGGTATTCCAAGTAGCTCAGGGAATTTCGAGATATCTCCTCCTAAAGCGACATTAATAGGTACATGACAATTGAGTTTAGTCTGTGCATGTTGTTCAATTTCCCATTTTTTGTAACATGTAAAGAAATAAAATACAGTAGAAGTTTTAGCCAATATACTAGTGGGGCCGCGGTGGCATGGTCAGCATGGTGCTGGCCTGCTGATCAGGAGGACCCGGGTTCAAGTCCCGGTGTGATAGAGGTTTCTTTAAAATGTGGCTGAGGGAAGTTTGCGTAGCAGGCTTTCCTTAAAACCACAAGGCCCTTACTTACACTTCAGCTCACACACACAAAGACACTTGCACACACCAAGACACATACACTACTACACACACAAGACACGTACATAGCCACAGCCACCTTCACACAGTAGACACACACTACTACATACATACACACATCAAGGCACACACGACACGTACACAGCCACCTTCACACAGCAGACACACCACACACACACACACAGAGGGAGGGACAGACACACCACAGGCAGACAGAGAGGGATATATACAAAACACAGGGAGTGAGAGAGGAGGGGGTTTTATTAAAAAGTCCAATTTTGGTATACCTCCTGTGGCAAAATTGATATAGCCCCCCCCTTTAATATTTTTTGGATATTTTCATTTAGTGCCCCCCAGGCCCCAGACCCACTCGGCTGAACCAAATTGTCTGGCGTCAGCTGGAACATGACATACCAGAGTTATGCCGGTCATGTGGGGGTTAATGGTGACAGTGTAGTAACTGTCAGGCTCCTATGACTCACTCAGCCGACTAAAATCGTCTGTCAGCTGGAATGGAATACTAGAGTTGTCCCAAGCACCAGAGGGTTAAGAAAAAGCCTTAGATTAACTAAGGCCTTTTCTTAACCCCCTGGGTGATGCTCGGGACAACTCTAGTACCCCATTCCAGCTGACTCAGACGAATTTATTCGACTGAGTGAGTCATAGGAGCCTGACAGTGTCAATACCGTCACCATTAACTCCCTCACGACCGACATAACTCTAGCATCATGTTCCAGCTGACGCCAGACAATTTGGTTCAGCCGAGAGAGGATCCTGAGAGACACAATAACATCACAAACAAAATACAAAATGCCTTCCCTCCATCTTTAACGTACTATAATTCCGTTACATTAAGTATGCTCGTATTTTCGTATTTTTGCAGCTTATTTCATGTATCTTAGTTAAAAGAAAAAATACTACGAGCTCTATATCTTTTCATAGCCCTTCTTCGTGACTAGCATCGTATTCTAGTTATCTATAGTTACAACTAAGCATTCAAGATGGAGGGATCACAACTTTAAGCAATTACAGTAAACAAACAAACAAAAAGCAAGTGTCGTCCTCTTGACCTCTCGTCTTCGCAGGAATGCAGCGGTGACGCCATCTTGTGCGTGGAATGCGTGAAGTGCAGGCTCTTGAGTGGAAGGAGCACGGAGCCACGGGAGACTTAATATTCGCTAGTCAGCCAGTCTAGAAGCCTGGGACATTTGCCTGAAATAATAATAATAATAATAATAGAAATAACAACAAAACCAGTCATATACATAATTCAATATCTTAGTCACTCGAGCTGTCCATTCCGCCCCTTCAGTACGAGGACGCATTTCTGTAAGCTATTTTTTCTAACATGGGAGGTTCGATACGTTTGATTGAGCCTATCCATAAGACTCCTAAAGCTGAGTAAATGCCTCTGAAAGTTGCAAAACATAAAATATAAAACGTCTATATGATATAAAAACCTTTGTTCACCTCCGGGATTCGATCTGTGGCGCCTAGACCAAGTGCTGACGTCATGTTTACACTTTGCTACCTTCAGACGATTTCCTGGAGCTTAAAGAAACCCTCTCGGGATGATGGGACAGACACAATAACCCCTTCAGACA
The DNA here is from genome assembly GCF_032717465.1 of Coenobita brevimanus. Lineage (NCBI taxonomy): Eukaryota > Metazoa > Arthropoda > Malacostraca > Decapoda > Coenobitidae > Coenobita > Coenobita brevimanus. Next base: position 18,222 of record NW_027642946.1, read on the forward strand.
GAGAATGACTTAGTTACTTTGTTCTAGGTAACCGGACGATTTTATTCAGTTTAGGAGATCCCCTCGTAGTGAAGGGGTTGATGGTGACTGTATCTAACCCCTCCAGTACGAAATTTCTCTCCAGAGTTGAAGAAAATCGTCTGGAGGAAGAAAGATGAAAATGGAAAAAAGTGTTAATGTGGACAATGAGTTAGATAAGACTGGTTTGGTTAAGGTAGGGTAGGGATGGGACGGTTGTGGCAGGGTGGGGTAGCGTTGGGTCGGTTATGGCCGGGTGGGGTAAGGTTGGGTTAGTTTTGGCAGGGCGGCGTAGGATTGGGCCGGTTTTGGCAGGTTGAGGTAGGACTGGGTCGGTTTTGACAGGGAGTGGTAGGAATGGTTCGGTTTTGGCAGGGTGGGGTGGCGTTGGGTCGGTTTTGGGCGGGTGCGGTCCTAGCTGACCGCACGATTTTATTCAACTTAGGAGATCCCCTGACAGAGAAGGGGTTGATGCTGGCTGTATCTAACCCCTCAAATTCAAAATTCCTCTCCAGAGCTGAAGAAAATCGTCTGGAGAAAGAATGAAGAAAACTGAAGAAAGTGTTAGAGTGAAAAATGAGTTAAATAAGATTGGTTTGGTTAGGGCAGGGTAGGGTTGGGTCGGTTATGCCAGGGTGGGGTAGGGTTGGGTCGGTTATGCCAGGGTGGGGTAGGGTTGAGTCGGTTTTGGCAGGGTGAGGTAGGACTGGGATAGTTTTGGCAGGGTGGGGTTGGACTGGGATGGTTTTTGCAGGGTGGGGTAGGATTGGGTCGGTTATGGCAGGGTGGGGAAGGGACGGGTCGGTCTTGGCAGGGTGGGGTAGGGACAGGTCGGTCTTGGCAGGGTGGGGTAGGAATGGGTCGGTCTTGGTAGGTTGGGGTAAGATCGGGTCGGTTTTGGCAGGATGGGGTAGGATCGGGTCGGATATGGCAGGGTGGGGTAGGATTGGGTCGGTTTTGGCAGGGTGGTGTAGGATTGGGTCGGTTTTGGCAGGGTGGTGTAGGATTGGGTCGGTTTTGGAAGGGTGAGGTAGGATTGGGTCGGTTTGGACAGGGTAGGGGTGGGTCGGTTTTGGCAGGGTGGGCAAGGATTGGGTCGCATTTGGCAAGGTGGGGTAGAATTGGGTTGGTTTTGGCAGAGTAGGGTAGGGATGGGTCGGTTATGGCAGGGTAGGGTAGGATTGGGTCGGTTTTGGCCGGGTGAAGTAGGATGCGGTCGGTTTTGGCAGGGTGGGGTAAGATTGGGTCGGTTTTTGGCAGGGTGGGAAAGGATTGGTCAGGTTTGGCTGGGTGGAGTAGGACTGGGTTGGTTTTGGCAGGGTGGGGTAGGATTGTGTCGGTCTTGACAGGGTGGGGTAAGGTTGGGTTGGTTTTGGCAGTATGGGGTAGGGATGGGTCGAGTTGCGTTTGGGAGGGTAGGATGGGTCATGGCAGGGTAAGATAGGGCTGGGTGGTGGTGGGCTGGGTAGGGTAGGGTAGGCTGAATCAGGGTAGTGTAGGGTACAGAAGAGAGGTGGGTATAACTGCCGTTTAGTTCCGTCATATCCAACGCCTATTTCACTCAGTTATACTACACTGTCTCATCAAATTTGGGGCAATCTTCTCTACGATTTTTGTTCTTCTCCGCTTAGTTCAGTCCTTTAGTTCATTCATGACCCTTGGCTTTCCTTTTTGTTTTTATTTTTTTGTGGTGGAGCGCAGGTGCACGAGGCTAGACCACCATTAGTTCAGAGTATTTAAGGGTAGGCCACCAAGCTACGCCCTGGTAACGTCTACACGTCAAAACATCTGTCCACCTCTGGGACTTGAACCGCGGAGCGCTGGACGCAGAGCTCTCGATTTGCGGATGTCACTTTTACTCTTTGCTAGCTTCTGACGATATCCTACAGCTTCAGAAAACCCTCTTAGGATGACGGGACAGAATCATTTAATCTTTCAAGCCGAGAACAACTTATTTACATTGTCCTAGCTGACCGCATGATTTTATTCAGCTTAGGAGATCCCCTGATAGAGATGGGGTTGATGATGGCAGTATTTAACCCTTCCAGTTCGAAATTTCTCTCTACTGTAGAGGTGAAGAAAATCATCCGAAGGTAGAGAGAAGAAAACAGGAAAAGTAATGTAGTGGTGAAAGGGCTGTACAGGGGAGGGTAGTTTAAAGTAGGGTAGAGTTGGGTCGGCAATGGCAGGGTAGGGTAGGGTAGGCTGAGGTAGGCTAGTGTAGGGTTGAGAAGAGTAGGGTAGGGTAAATTGAACTGAATAAGTATATACAATAAAATCTGGCGATACAACAACCAGGGTCATATGCCGCCGGATGACAACGAGAATAAAAGCACTCGAAAAGATGAAATACACACACACACACACACACACACACACACACACACACACGCACATACACATACACATACACACACACACACACACACACACACACACAAAATACAATTCATAATTAAAACAAGAAAAACACTAAAACACTAAGAACACTAAAACCACTGTATACTAAATTTTACACGGTAGTGCAGCTGCCTACACCAAGCAAAGGTTTCCCCCTCCACCACAACAAGCATCCTCTCCAAGTACCAACAGAAGACTACAATCCCTCTCCTGCCCGGTGCTCAGAGAGGTAACGATGGCGCAATTCCCCAACAGTGGACACCATCAACAAAAGCCGAAGAGTCAGGGGGACGAAGCATTCCACACAGATAGTAGGGGGAGAGTCCTCCATTAAAAATCAATGAGAGAACCAGGAATGGCCCATTCGGAGCCAGCATAAAGCCGTCTCCCACCTGCATTCAGACCTCGGCAAATGAAGGGGGTCGTTTACCAACAAATATCACACATTTTGTTGGCCCCCACCGCATCCCACCTACTCTGCCAGTGGGAGCAAACAGTGAGTGGTTAGATGGATATCACTGAGCGAGGCAGGGGAGAGGTGAGGATGGGCGAGAGGCAGCAGCCTTTGCCAGAGCGTCAGTATGCTCATTGCCCACAATGCTACAAAACCACAAAGCAGTCCCTAGCAAGCACAGCCATTCTAAAACACTGTAGACAACAAAAGAGGATTGGACGGGAAAACACAAAATGGAGATCGGCAGAGTCGCTAAAAACTGTATAACAAACAGGAGGGAAGCTAAATATTAATTTGACTGCGAGTAAAATAGCAGTAAGTTCTGCGATAAAAGTAGATACGATGGGGGGAAGACTCCTACCACGAATGAAATCGGGAAATATAACACCCAAGCCTGTCCCCTCACGGGATTTCAATCCATCAGTACATACGAGAATCGAGACACTGTGAGAGGAAGCATGTTCTAAAAAATAGCAAAGAGCCGCCTGTGAGGAAAGAAAGGCCCCTCTCTCAGGAAAGTAAACACACGGTTGCACCCCTGAGAGGAGCCAGGGAGCCATCCTTGGTACACGCACAGGACAAACAAGAAAGGTTGGAACATCCACATCCCCCATGGCAGCCTTCACCCTGTACCCAAACGGATGTGGATAGCGAGGATACGGCGAGGCAGACACTCCCTCCGGAACAGAGCCAACAAAATCTTCCTGAACTTTAGCACAGACGGTGACACTAAGGACACTAGTTTGAGGCACTCCCTCCTCTTGAGGATATGAGGGAAACAAGGTGGCACCAATACGGAAAAATTCCATAATCAGTAAAGGCAACCTACCACACAAACCAAGATGGTGACCTGCAATACCTGGCTTGTGAAACGGTAGGACAACAGCCCCCTGCCAAGAAGCAGCAGTGGACGAATCTCCAAATTCTATTTATAAGACTCAGGAGGAAGGACACTGCTTCATCATCCAGGTACCTCAGCACTGCATGGGGAATATTATCGACTCCGGAGAAGTGTCATGACAGGGAAAGGGTAGACCAAAGTTTACAACAAGACAAAGGGATGTTGTAAGTCTCTCCGCCCCCAGAACGGATGTCCAACACCTTAATCTCCTCCACCTCCCTAAGCCTGGCAAAAACCGAAGAACGAGTATCCCTACAGGAGACCTCAGCGGTAGGATAGGGTAGGGAACGCTAGGGCAGGGTAGGCTGGGGTAGGGTAGTGTAGGGCAGAGAAAAGTAGGTTAGGATGGGTTGGTTTAGGCTAAAGTTGGACAGAATAGGAGAGGGGTAAAATGTGCCTAGTCCAGGAACGAAAAATATATCAGTTATCCATGTAACTAGCGTTTTCTATTTCGGTAGATTATTTTCTTGTCTGCCTAAAGTATCGTGATGTACGAACAATGAGATTAGACATCGAAACTGTAAGATGCGAATTAGTTACAAAGACGGTATTTTGTTTTGGCTAACGTTACATCGATACGTTCAGCTAAGAGCAACTCGGCAGAACTGAACAGTATATGACGTGCTAGATGAACGCTGTGACCGGAAAATAAATATATATGTATATATACTTCAGCATACAGTAAGCGATTTTATGTTAACTGAAGAGAAGCCACCACACCTAATGGGTTAAGTTTACACACACACACACACACACACACACACACACACACACACGTTGCGAAAAGTTTCACTGACGAAGTGAGTGGTTACTGTCCCCCTTGAGCAAGGGGACTGGTGTGTGCGTGTGTGGTCACAGCCTTGCCCTTAGATCGGACTATATGAGCTCTCAGCTCCCTTCCGGGAGGGTAAAAGCTGAAGATCACGACCATCAAGTGATCCTGACCGACCCGGTGAATTACACACACACACACACACACACACACACACACACACACACACACACACACCATTACTTGCAACTGGCTAGCCTATCATACAGCCATATCCTATATTCATGAAGTACAACACATCTTACATTTATGTAGTATGTAAAAAAAAAAAAAAAAAAAAAAAAGATGGTTATATAATACAGAACTGGGAAATATGATGATGATGATGATGATGATGATGATGATGAGAGGGGAGTAAACAGGGTGAGATGAGGAGAATGAGAGAGATGGATGGACATAACAGTGAATGTATTGTGTATATTAACCTGACAAATGCCGAAGTAAGCTGGTAAGGGTGAGGTAATATGGAGCCTGACCCTACCGTGACACCATATAATTATTGATTTATCCACCGATAGATCTATCTATCTATCTATAGCCCGACGCCCTAATCCCGCAAAGAGCGGCCGCAGACAAAACGCCTCCAAGTCGCTGTCACCCACCATTTGACTAACCTCCCCCCAACTCACCCCCCCCTCATATACCTCTCAACTCCATCTCTCCACCTCATCCTCGGTCTACCCCTCCCTCTCCCTCCCTCCACTTCGCCTACATACACCCTCTTCATTCTGTCCTTGACCTCCGCGGCAGGCAGACGTGCTTCCCAGAGCGCTTCATCACACAGTAATTTAACAACTGAGTTGAAACTGATCGGATGCACTACAAAACCAACGTCCCCTGAAATGGCTATACCCTTTCTCAGGAAACATGAAGGAGAGAATTTTACAAAGCCTTTGCCAAAATCGGAACACGAGTGACCGTGTGAAGGATTAAGAGGGCCCCTCGGGATTCTGGACCTTCCTCCTTCCCTCTTCCGTTTTCTTTCCTCTACACACACACACACACACACACACACACGACGCTTAAATAATAAACAATGTGTAGACTCTATTTATCTGTCAGTGTCCTGATATCGGTCCATATGAGGAGGGATGGAGGATGGGAGTGGCCCGGGTCGGAATGTGGGGAGGGGTTGGGAAGCCATGAAAGATGAAGAAAAATTATTTTATTTTATTTTATTGTTTTATTACTATTCGTTATGAAAAAACATAAACTGATTTACAATAGTATTACTGATCGAATGATCAACAGTAGCATTTCCTTTATAAATATTCATTATATTCTAAAATTTACATTGAAATTACAATCTCTCTCTCTCTCTCTCTCTCTCTCTCGATATTCATGTCTCCCTCATCTAAACCTTCTTCTTCACTGGTGGAATCATTCGCCACGTTAATGACGAATTCTTCGACCATGTGATTGCGCACAATGTCATTTCTGATATATTCCTGTTCTAGCTTTCTCGTATGCTCCATACATTTTTGCCAGTTTTCTGGTGTCACTTTCCTCACTGCATTTCTTGTGATGCTAGAGAGAGAGAGAGAGAGAGAGAGGTGAGGAGTGACCACCTGTCCCCTGGGAATGACCAGCCCCCCCCCTCTCTCTCTCTCCCTCTCTCTCTCTCTCTCTCTCTCTCAAGGTTCTGTAGTAGTGAATAATAATGTTAATGCAAATTATAACTTAACTGTGATATAAGTATTATAAAATAAATAAAACAGTGGAATATATTTATAAAGAACAACTACAAGAAGTCCCCTCGAGACGTCAGCATGTGAAACTGTCATTAATTCCCTGTGGGCCAATTAACGTTCACCTTCATACATGTCTACACTCTTCTGCCACAATATTCGCCATAGATTCCACAATATTTCTCCTCATCTTTACTTTCCAATACAAAGCATACCATTAGTCATGATAATGATTGCACACACACACACACACACACGAGAGAGAGAGAGAGAGAGAGGGTAGATGGGGGAGGGAGGAGGGAGACAAGAAAAAAAAAGTTGCATCCAAAAACAGGAACCACAGTTCATATTGACCTGTGAGCATAGCGGGTCACTTATACCCATTCATTGATTGTGTGTGTGTGTGTGTGTGTGTGTGTGTGTGTGTGTGTGTGTGTGTGTGTGTGTGTGTGTGTGTGTGTGCCTCTTGCCATCAGGCCTTGTCCC
>NW_027642946.1:27500-75000 GCF_032717465.1 Coenobita brevimanus
GCATGAAGCTAACGATGCATTATACATGCTAATTCCCACAAGACATTTTTGCCTCAACACCAACGCATCTCACTGGGTCTAACTTCGCCCCCGTTGCCAAGGACGCCGCTTTGTTTACATGTGTGGGCGAATATGACCACGCTGGTTGCTATGGAGGGGACAAGTGGGTGAAAATGATGGGGAGAGAGAGAGAGAGAGAGAGAGAGAGAGACGAAGTGTAAAGTATAGGGATAATGTAAAAGAGGGGTGATCGAGAACACATAAGAATAAAAACAGAAAATACAAAACTAAACAGGATAACGAAATTGAGAGACAGCAAAAGCAGATACAGTGGAAAAGAAGAACGCCGAAATATACTGATAACGAAAGAAAAACGATATTTATTAAAAGCTAGGAGAGAAGACAGATTAAAAGAGTACGAAGAGAGGGACAGGAGGGATTGAAGAAAGGGAATATGAGAAGAAAAGAGAGACCAGAGAAAGCAAGAGAACATTATAACGAATTTTTGTAAGTAAAGAAAGACAAACAATAAAGGATAGGAACGCCAGAGAATAAAGACAAATTGAGAGTGATGGAGGAGAGAGATTTAGACGGATAAGAGACATGGGCGGAGGACAGAAAAGGCAAGAGAAGGATTGACAAGGAGAAGAATGAGGGACTGAGAAAGATAACAGATGGATCTCGCAAGCTAAAAGAGAGGGATTGCGAGGGCCAGGACAAGAGGGGGACCAGCCATCCCAACGAGGCTGGGCTGGGACTGACAGGGCTAGAAAAGAATGGCTAAGGAGAGAAGAGAGGGCTAGAGGAATAAACATGAGGGACTATGAGAGAAAAGAGATAAAAGAGTGATTGAAAGGGATAAGAGAGGGATTGAACGGGATAGAAGAGAGGGAATGAAAGGCACTGAAGAGGGGTACTGAGAGGGATAGAAGAGGGGGATTGAATGGGACTGAAAAGGAGGATTGAAAGGGGTAGAAGAGGGGTATTGAGAGGGTCAGGATGCCATGAAGGAGACATTTACCCCAAGGAGGCCACGGCGGCAACTTTATATCTGCGGCCGCCACCCAAGATGGCTGCCAGGCTAAACTTTACAGCGAGTAAGATAATATGTTTTTGTCCTGCTGGGGGAGATGTGTGAGCGTGTTGTGGGTGTGTGGGAGGTTAACTGTGGGTTTAGATGGGGTTTGTGAGTGTGTGGGTGGGTGCACCGTGGGTGTAAATGTATTGCTAATAGGTGTCGTTGGAAGTGATGTGTTTGGAACGAATATCATGTTTTTACCTTGCTGGGGGACGAGATGTGTGGGCGTGTTGTGGGTGTGACCAGGGATGGAGGTGTGTGTTGTGGGGTGAGAGGGGGGTTGTATGAGGAGGAAGTTTGATTTGGTGTGGATGTATGTTTGTGAAGATGGAAAACGAAAGAGGGGCTGATGTGGTGGTGTGCAGTAAGTGTGTGTGTGGAGGGGAATGAACACTCACAAGAAACAGCGGCAGGCAACAGAGAAAAACGAAATACCCAGTAGATTTCATGTTGTCAGTGAAGGACAAACAGGAAGGAGTACAGTAAAGCAAGTGAGATACATCGTGGCACATGGATGGTAAAGACTTAATCAACAATACAGCCCAGCAATGATACTTGTTCTCGCTATAAAAACCTTCGGCTACGCAATTCCCCAAAGTGGTGGCCAGTAAAAAATGGCATATTACTGTGATTGTACTGGTTGTAATACTCTCTCTCTCGTTATTTCCCTCCCTGGCAGGTGGTGCTGAAAATCTGGGTTTTACCGCGCCACTCAGGTCACTTACTCTGATTGGTAATGCCCTGAGGCTCGTTTACCTGTGTGTTGCTGCCGGAGGGGCTATGTTGGAAAGAGTGTTATTTTTAGTAAGAGAGTGTGTGTGTGTGTGTGTGTGTGTGTGTGTGTGTGTGTGATCAAAGCCCCTATCCATCATCATCATCCCTCCTATCCAATCGCCTGACAGTCACTCCACTATCACTCATCTCCCCCTCCTCTCATACCCTAACCGGAGCCTTCATTTAGTCAGAGTCTCTCACAAATTCTCATAATACCTCTCACAGAATCTCCTTCTCCCCCTCTCCTTTCCCATTTTCCTTTGCGTCCTTCCCTAGTCTCCCTTACGTTCCTCCAAATCTCTCATCTTTTTCCTTTCCTAGCGTATCCCTTTGTGTCTTCCCTCCCACACTCTTTCTTCCCACTCCTTCAATAATCTCTCTCTCTCTCTCTCTCTCTCCTAAACAATACATCACACGGGCTTCTCTTCTTATCTCTGACTCCCACATGACCTCGCGTAGAGCCACACCAGCTTGTGAAAGACGGAACCCTACCTCCATTAGTGCTGCTGGGTGGAGAGTGGGTGGGTGGATGGATGGATGGATGGATGAGGTAGCGTAATAGCAAAGTAGGTAATGCCAAATTGTGCTCTAGACAGGAGGAAGAGGAGAGAGATTAAGGATGCTTTATAGTGAAATGAGGCTCAAAGAGACACTGACCTGACTTATGTGTTTCTCAGGAGTGGTGATGGATGGATGGATAGATAAATTAACAGACCGATGCAGGAACAATGAATGGACAGACAGATAGATACAGACTGAGAAGCAGACAGATAGATAAACAGAATGATAGACAGACAGAGAGATAAATGGGTACAGACAGACAGACAAATTGGTACAGATAGATAAGACAGATAAATATATAGATAGCTAAGAGAGACAAAGACAGATAGACTAACAAATAGATAGATAAACAACAGATGGATGAACAGATAGATATAGCCTAGATGTGGATAGTTACACTTCCTCATTCTCTCCCTTTTTATCACCGCTTTCTTCCTCCTATTTATTGTCTATTTTTCAATTTATCACTCCTATTCATCCATCCATCCTAGTCATTCATCCCTTCATCTGACCCTCCTGTTCACCCATTCATTCATCTCCAATCCAGCCAGCTACGGCAACCAAGACAGCCTCCTCTCGAACCATCTTTTACAATTTAACGGGGATCTCTCTCTCTCTCTCTCTCTCTCTCTCTCTCTCTCTCTCAGGTCAACAACAAAACTACCTCCTCCTGGTCCTGCAACCTTGTCGAATCCAGATAATTTATCACACCCATTACTCACCGATAAAGGCTGTTTGAGGTAGCGTTAAGGCAGTTTTGGTTCCTTGTGTGTGTGTGTGTGTGTGTGTGTGTGTGTGAACCATTTCATTGACAGCAGAGGGAAAATGTGGCTACATAAGATTGCTTTCTCCAGTTTGGGGGGTTTTCCATCCCAAAGCAAGAAAACTCTCTCTCTCTCTCTCTCTCTCTCTCTCTCAGCCACACACAGCACCTTCCTCTGGTCCCTGTTGGTCCAATCTGACAGTCTGGCTAATCACTGAATGACGTGGCCAATTACACATCTTTACACCCTTTGTCTCGGCGTTAACTGCCATCATTAGGTTACATGGAGGCCATTCGAGTGTTGGGGATGTGTGGTTGTGTATTTTTTTTTTTTTTGGGGGGAGGGGGGATCAAAAATTAAGATGGACTTTGGTAATGCAATTTGGAGTGGGGTACAGCGGTGTTAGTCTGCCACGCGCCTAGATTCAGAGCCAAGACTTTGGTAAGAATTTAGTGTGGATGCTGCGATTATGTCTTGTCCTATGTTTGTATGTGTTTGTACCTGGTTGGCTTTACCGATGACATGCACAGAATCTCTCTCTCTCTCTCTCTCTTACACACACACACACACACACACACACACACACACACACACACCGATTAAATACTTGGATTTCAGGTGCATCACTCTTACTACAGATTCTCATTGTGGAAAACCCAGATATCCTTCCCACAACAACAACAACAATATTATTAATAATAATAATAATAATAATAATAATAATAACAATAATAGTAATACCTCATACATTAATACACCATATATACTTTTTGAAATAAAAGCAAATCCCGTGAATTATAATGCATTTTTTACTTTAGTCTTGTTCCCTCCGGACGATTTTAATTAACAGGTGAAGGAAAAGGAAGACCAAAACGAGAAGAAGAAAGGAGGGGGTAGAGGGAAGAGGAAGGAGGAGGAGGTAGAGGAGATAGAGGAGGAGGAGGAGCAGTAGGGGAGTGGAGATGAAGAGAAATGAGTCTGTAGGGAAGTGTGAGGTCCAGTCCAGCCAAGCGAAGGGGACACTACGCTATCCTGTCCACAAGGTATCAAGGGGTATGCTGGATGGGAGATAGTGTGGTAGTTGTGGATGGAATGGGTGGTTAGTGTAGGTTATGAGAGATATCAAGTTGGTTAGGTTAGGATAGGTACGGTTAGGCTGAGATGGGTTGGGTTGGGTAGGGTTAGTTACACTAGTTTAGGGTGGGTTAAGGTGGGCTGGCTTGGGTTGGGCCGATTAGGTTAAGCTGGGCTGGGCTGGGTTTGGGTTACGTAAGATATGCAAGTACCGTAGTTAAAGTCAGAGCTGATGGTGACTGTTATTAGAGTTTGTGGTTGTGATTACTGAGTGTAGCTGTTATTAGAATCTGTCCTCATCTTCCTTCCCCTTTTCATCTCTCTCTTCCTCCTCCATACCTCCCTTCATCTCTTAAATCACGTCCCAAGTGAGGGAGATGATAAATGAAGAAGTTATAATCACCTCATTCTCTTCATTTAATCACAACAAACACGACCCGCCAATATTTCCTCTCCCTCCCAACCCTCCAAGACTCCCTCACCTCTCCGCTTCTCCTCTTCCCCGCCTGTCATCTCTCCAGGGATATCCCCAGCAAGGGAGATGAGGATAAATGAAGTACCTATCAAACTTTACACAAGTTCTTTCCTCTTTCGACCCTTCTGTATTCTTCTCTCGCCTCCCCATTCCGCAAGCCTCCCTCACTCCTTCTCCTCCCCAAGGACCTATCATCACCCATTCCTCATTTATCTTTGCTACTATTCTCCCTCTGCCACCACAACCACTCAAACTTCCCTCACCTCCACTCTCCCCTCTTCCAACCCCTGACCTACCCCGTCACATCCCAAGTGAGTGAGATGAGAGGAAGTGAAGTACCTGTCACATTCTACCCAAGTTTTTTCTATTAGACCCTCCTACTCTCCAACTCCTTCCCTCTATCCATCTCTTCAAGCCTCCCTCACCTCCTCTCTCCTCACCACCTTTCACTTCTCTAGTCATATCCCAAGTGAGTAAGACTTATGAATTACTTATCACTTATCATCTGGCCCTCTCTCTCTCTCCAAACAAAGCCTCGCTCACCTGTCCTTCTGCTCGTTCCCTCCTTTTATCTCCCCAGTCATCCCCCAAGATAGACAGACGAGAGTTAATGAAGTACTGATCAAACTCCACACTAGTTCTTTCCTCTCTCCGCCCTCCATTTCTCCCTCACCCTCCTTCTCTCCCTTCGTCTTTCCAGCCTTCATTACCCCTCCACTCCTTTCATTGCTACAGTCCTTTCCCAAGAGAGAGAGATGAAGGTAAATGAAGTAACCATCAGATTATAGGTAAGCTCCTCGCTATTTCGACCCTCCTATTCTACCTCTCCCTCTCCTTCCCTCCATCTCTCCCAAGCCTCCCTCGCACCTCCACTCCTCCTTCATCCCTCCTTTCATCTCCGGAGTCATATCAGAAGGGAGTGGGATGAGGATAAATGAAGCAGCAGCCACAGCAGGCCTAAGAAACGGCCTGGTTGGATGAACGAGAAAGCCCACTTGAATCGCGGTGGAAGAAAGGGATCTTGTGGGATGGAGAGAGAGAGAGAGAGAGAGAGAGAGAGAGAGAGAGAGAGAGAGAGTTCCAATCGCAAAAACCGATATAAAAAAAAAAAAAAAAAATCCCCCGTTGACTTGTATAATGACAGAGGCAGAGCCATTACAAGGCAATTCCCTGTCAGGTTTTCACTGTACACTCCCTTGGCTGATTTACCTAACGACTAAGCTCAGCTGGAGGTGGCAACTGTTACAGTGTTTGCAGCTGGGTTGTATAGGATGCATAATGCGGTATGTGGGAAGATCTGGCTTGCAACCTACAGGTCCCGCGTTCGATTATCGGCAGTGAACAGTACACGGAATGATTATGATGACTCCAGGAACACAACCCCAAAATAAATGGCGTCCACTGAATAATATGAAAAAATAAACACAAACTAATTCCCTACAGAATCACTGGTAAGATCACTGATGGTGACAAGCATACGCACCTTGATATGCGTGTATATCACGATTGTATGGAACGGTTACCGTACTGAATCCTTGTAATCCCTGCCTATGCCTGTAACCGCTGCACATCCCTGTAACCCCTACCCATCTCTGCAACCCTTGCCCAGGCCTGTAACCCCTGCCTACGCCTGTAACCCCTGTAACCATAAACCCCGCCATAGGAACCCGCCAAATGGTTTAATTCCAGCACGCAGACACCCCCGCCCCCACAGGCCGAGATGCGGGCCATTAAAGCGGCCATAACAGGACTCGTTCAGGTGCTCACTCTCGTATATCATGTGGCGTAACGGCCCAGTTTGCGGTCAGGTGGGTCACGGTTGGTAAGTTGCGGCGCAGGTGACATGATGCAATTGTGGCCCAAATCTTTACCTGGCTATTCTGACCCACAAATTATCGACACTTTTTAAAGGTTTTTGTGTGATTTTTTGACATGGAAATAATAACTTTCAGGGTTCGTTAAGCTTTAGTGTCGGATATAGGCCACACTATGGATATTTTTAATGGTTTTGCCATGGAAAGGAAATAGGCTACGTACAGTACACGCAAACAGGGGTGAACTAAATTATTCCTGCCTCATAGTAAATAAACCCAAAATAAAGCTTTTACATGTACGATGCCGAAATTATGTACAAACTGTACCCATCGAAAGATGCAATATACACCCAAAGAAAGAAACTAGACAAGTGTCCGCCGGAAACAGTGCATTTAAAATTCCAGACATTAAGTAGATAAGTACGAGGATAAACAGAAATATACCACTACCATAGGACACCCAATCTAGCTATATAAAAAAAATAGAGATAATGCAATAAATAAATAAAAAAAACGCAAGGGAAATAAATGCAATAAATATATACATGAAAATAGTGCATAATTTCTTAAGGGAATTATGCACTAAAGTGAAGTAAAAATAACAGCTGGAGGGCCAACAGCAGTGAGGGTATGTGGAGCGGCTCGGGTGTCTTGAATAGCAAACGTCAGCGAAAGAAACTTTAATTATCAAACTTCATGCTCTTAGTTCTCAAGGTAAAGGCCGCCCCACCGCAAATATTACACACTCCTAAAATAGCCAAAAGAAACTGTTTATAGAAAGTCTTAGGCAATATGAAAAATTAAAATTAATGTTTTTATGCCGTATACGTCGATTCATCTCATCATTCTCCCCATACGTAACTTCTAAACAACTAGAATAAATCGCCAACATAAATCGATGTTAAGTGCAAGAAATTATCACTCAGGTTCACATGACTCATTCCTATGCTTAGTAAAATCGTCTAGTGTTTGTCACAGTTTTACGTATTGTACATCACCTTCATCTACCTGCGTTATCAGACTCCATCTACCATCTTTATCATTAATCATCTACGACAATCAGTGTAAATATTAACACTGATGACGGCGCAATTAAATACCAAAGGAGGCATTTAAATCACCAAGCATTTACCGTAGACTCGCTACATCATCCCATGAATTTTACAACATCTGTTACTAAACTGCATAAGTGAGCAGATTTAAGAGAAAAATTACTTAGATGCATTATTTACCTTGAAATCCTTTAATGAGAAATTAGTTTATTTAAGAGTTGTCAGAAAAGCCATATTTCACCAGCAACAAACACAACTGCATAACAGCACACAGGAGGGGGAGGCTGAGGAGGGGGAGGGTGGTGTTCGGATGGCTGGCTTGCACTGAATCTTCCATATTCTTCTCCATAAAATCAAGTGAGTTTCGTTACACTGCAGAATATTTCTGTCTTGAGATATTGAATAATGTGTGGTATGTTAATTTTTATCAAATACACTCTCGCAACAAATCATATCAAACTTATACTCAGATGCAAAGGAATCGAACATTTAAAGAGATCGTCACAACATTCGCAGCACAATATACTGTTCGCTGCTATTTTTCAATGAACTTCACCGACGTGTGTATTATTTATATATACAAACCTTTACTGTTAACACGACCTGAAATAGTGGAAATTAATCAGACTGAATTAAAGCAGATGTTAAAAAATGCGGCAACATTTCCGAGCGACCACTCAACCACCTCAAGGTCGGTGCATTTGTTATTTAACTCCGGCTAACATTACACGATTTTATTCGGCTGAGAGTGGGTCATGGCAGCCTGAGAGTGGTGATTGTAGACTGGCTGACTTAAAACTCAAGGGAAGAAAATAAGAAAAAAACAAATAGAATGTAATCGGTAATGGCAATGAAGCAAACCAACCCTTCATTACAATGACGTCTTGTTTGGGCTTATTCTTGCTGCCGCCATGCTATTTTGTTCAGTTCAGGGAAACCTTTTGTACTGAAGGGGTTAATGAAGCTGTATCTGACACTTTAAATGAAAGTTTAAGCTGTGTAAAATCGCCGGAAGGTAGCAAGAATAAAGTGAAAAATACGTCACCAGACTGAAGGGGTAAACTATCAAATAACAGACAAGTAATGGATGGATACGAGATCATATGGAGCTTCATTAAACTGAACCATCATATTTGTAAAAATCCTTTGAGAGCAAAAATAAAGCAGAATACGAAGCTTCGCTGGATGGATATCTTGTGTACCTGCCACTCTCCCACCAGCCACCCTCGGCATCCCAACAGTCAGCGTTATAGACACGATTCCCCACACTTATTCACGACCACTGAGAGAATGGAAACTATTTAACACTTGTTACCTCCTGCCCCTCCCTCTCTCCAACATTCTTATCTCTCCCAAACATTTCATCTTCCCCCTGATACCCAACCCCCACCTTATCCCCCACACACATCCCCTGCTCCAGTAGCTGTGAGTGGTGTGGAATGGTTCTTATCGTGTTGGTATCTGCTCCCTGCACGCCAACAGATCCAGCGCATATAAACGCGACGTGGGATAATCCGGCACTTGGAATGCTAGGAGGAATAAGCACCTCTCTCTCTCTCTCTCTCTCTCTCTCTCTCTCTCTGAGTTAGATACAGCCTTGATTAGCCCCTTCATTATTAGAAGCCTCCTTAACTGAATAAAATCACCTGGTAGAATATCATAAAAAGACGTAACCTGTTACGACATGGAGGTGCTAAAGGACTATCTAATAGCCTGTAAAATGTACAACAGATATTTTAGAATACCAAGTGGCGGTCAGCCACACCAAGTCGTAAGCTTAAAAGGGGAGAAAATAGTGATAAAGTGAAAAATATATACCAATGACGAAAAGGGGAATGAAATTAACACTAACTTAAACCTACAAGAACAAAATCAAGCAAGTTCGAACAGGATTGTCAAACTAGCTCTTGCAGAAGTTATCCTAAAGTTCCAAATGTTAATAATAAAGAAAAGCCAGAACATAAACTAGCCCTTGGGTTGTAAAGCCTCTGGGGGCTTGCAGTAAAGACCTGGCATAAAAATAAAGACAGACTCTTGACTAATATAACACGTGACATTAGCTAGGACAATAACAGTGATTCTAAATCAACAATTCTTATAAACAAAAGCAATCTCAAAATAATCTAATAAACCTATCATGTGCTGACAATAAACATTAACTCACGTGTGGCAGATAAACTACTATATTATACCAATATCCCCAGAACAGAGCAGTCCAACACACCGGTCTAGCTCAAGCGGTTAACTAACTCGAGGGTTGTTGGTTGGTTGGTTAGGGCTTTATGGCCATCACCCAAACCTTGGTCATTAGGCCAAACAATATACTATGTAGAAAGACAAAAACAAAACTAACAAAACTCGAGGGAGTCCCAGCCCGGCTTAAATAGACAAACTCAAAGAAGCGCAACTCAATGAAGCTAGAAGGGCAGAACAGAAACTCAGGGTCGAAACCGTGAGTCTCTCTCGCAGCTACCAACCACGTGGGTGTAGCCTACGATGAAGTATTGAACTTGCCCGATATTTACCAGGATTATTCGATGTTACATTAAGTGAGAGTAACAGTGATAGAAACCAGAATTATACGGTGTTAAAGTGAGTAATAACAGCAGTGACTGTGAATAGGGTTTTGCAGTGTTACAATGAGTGGTGGTAACAGTAACCAGAAAATGCTTGGTTGCTCTTGCAATGGATATCTGACACATCTTTGTGACAGCGTATGATAGGCAGAAGACATAACGTCTGTTAAGAGTTGTTAACTGGACGATAAAAGATGCGTCTGAACGATATATGATTGACTCAGCATGCTGTTTCCTGCAGTCTCATATTTATAAACTCGATTCACAGAATGCTACGCATGGTACTAATAAATGAATATTAAAGATTCTGAATATTACATATGAATATAAGCATTGTGTATCGGCCACACGTAACAAACCATATTGAAGGGGTTCACCTGAGAGAAACAGTGGCGGCAACAACACAAACAAATTAAGCTGAACGTCATCGTACCGAAAGGATTTAATGTCAGGGAAATGTAATAATGCACTTAGAATATTAGGACTACGCGTCACAATATATCCTCAATCAAGTGGATTACACATGGAATACTAACACACAGTACCGTGAAAGGCCTTAATCCCGTCACTACGATGATCTCTATTCATTTTATGCTGGCTAACTCCGGATAATTTTATTCAGAAGAGTTCTCATATTCAGGGTGTTGTATTCTACCTCAATTACCCCATTACCTACGATGGCAATATATACATCAGCCTCTAATGGAGGTGACGTCTCGTGTTTATCTTACCTACGCTACTGACTGATATTCTTCGGCTTAGGGGAGGCAATTTCCATAACCTCTTCCCAATGATGACGTCCTTCATATTTTACTTGTTATTCACACATGATTATACTTTAGGTTTGGGCAGCTCTCACGTAGAAAAGGTGTTAAATTCGGTCTGGCTCTCTCCTGTCGACTTTATTCGGCTTGCTAAGAACTAGTTGATTCCAAGAACTTAACCGCACTCCCTGCTCCTCAAGTGCTCCTTCCTCTCCTCAGCAAACTCCTTGGCATCACTTCTTCCCTTCCCTCAGTTCACCTCCCATTCCTCCTAACTCCCCTTTCCTCTCTCCACTAACTCTTCTTTCCTCCTTCCACTCAAACCATTTCCCTTCCTCCTCCTACCATCACCAAAGACGACTGTGAATCCAACCAAAAGGGCCAAAGTAAGTTAATAAAGGGGAGTGAGTGTTAACTGACAGAATTACCATCATATTAGGCTAACTCTCTTGCCCAAATACATGGGACGGGAGGGATCCAGAGACAGGAACAGGATAGTAAAAGTTAGGAAATCTATCAACAGAGTCCCTTCAAAATCTGCCTATTTTCAGGAAACATTTCGTTTGGTATTTTTCTTTCGATGGGGAGTGAAATGGATGAGGAGGAGGAGGAGGAGGAGAACAGAAACGAAAATAAAGATGAAAGGAAACAAAACGACAAAGAAGAAGAAATTAGAACGAAGAAAGAGCAAAGGCGAAGAAAAAGAGGAAATGAGAAATAAGGAAAACAAAGGAAAAGGAAGAAAGACGAAAGAAAAAAAGAATGAAGAATATAGGAGAAAGATGAACGAAGAAATGAGAGGAGAAAGGAGAAAAGAATGAAGAATGGAGAGAAAAGAGAAGAAAAAGAAGGTAAGGAAGATGAATGAAGGAAAAGGAAGAAAGGACGACGAAAGGAGAGAAAAAAGAAGAAAGGAGGGAAGAAAGAAGAAAGGAGAGAAGGAAGACTGGAGGGAAAAAGAATGGAAAGAAGGAAAAGAAAGGAGTGAAGAAAGGGGAGGTAAGGAAGAAGAATGATGGAGCAGGAAGAAAAAGGAAAGAACATGAGAGAGAAGAAAGGAGAGAAGAAATAAATGAGAGAAGGAAGGAGACAACGGAAGGAAGAAGAGAAGAAAAAAATGGAGAGAAGAGGAACGAAAGGAGAAAGAATGGAGAAGAAAAAGGGAGCCAAAGAGAAAGAGGAAAGAAGAGGAGAAAGTAGGAGAAAATAAAAAGAAATGAGATGAATGAAAAAGAGAAAGGAAAAAAAAGGAAATAAAAGACGGAAGGAGAGGAAGAGAGGGAAGAGAGGGAAGAGGAGGAAGATTAGGAAGAGGAGGAAGATTAGGAAGAGGATGAGGAAGAACAGGAGGAAGAAGAGGAGGAAGGAGAGGCAGAAGGAGGAAGAAAAGAAGGAAGAGGTGTAAGATGAGGAAGAATAGCAGGAAGACGTGGAGGAAGAGGAGGAAAAGGAACAGGATGAAGGAGAAGAGGAGGAAGAGGTAAAAGCAGAGGAGGAAGGAAAGGAAGAGGAGGAAGAGGATGACGAGAAACGAGAAGAGGAGGAGAAAAAAAATGGAAGAAGGGGAAGAGAAAGAGGAGGAGGAAGGACGAAATGAAGGAAGAGAAAAGGGAGAGGAAAAGGAAGAGGAAGAACAAGAGGAAGAGGAACAGGAAGACGAACAAATGGAAAGGGAAGAGAAAGATGGGGTAGAGGAAATGAAAGAGGAAGAGGAAAGGGAAGAGGAAGAAGAGGAAGGAGAAAGAGGAAGAAGAGGAACAGAAAGACCGAGGAAAAAATGGAAGCAGAAGAGGATGAGACAGAGGGAGAAGGGGAAGAGGGAAGAGGGAGAAGAAAGATGAAGAAGAGGAAGAACAGGTAGAGGAGGAAGAGGAAGAGGAAAAGGATGAAGAGGAAGAATAGGAGGAAGAGGAAGAGGAAGAAGAGAAAGAGGAAGAGGAAGGAGAAAGAGGAAGAAGAGGAAGAGGAAGAGGGGGAAGAGGAAGAGAAGAGGAAGAGAAGAGGAAGATGAGGAAGAGGAAGAAGAGGAAGAAAGTGAATATAAGGGAGGGGGAAGAAAATATATAAAATCCAGCTAATCATTTCTAAACTGTCATTATCACATTTAGAAAATAACATGCACGACACAAGCCGGCAGGTAGGTAAGCGTTAACTATCGTAATTGATGATTTAACTGTACAGCAATAATAATAATAATACCTCCCCTATTCCATAGAACATCCAGATAATAACGACATGATGAATGCAATCAGTTTAAACCGGTAAGGAAGTTACAGTAAGAGGTAATTATCAAGAAGCCTGCGCTTACAAAATGTAGGACGATCAAAATGGCTGACCTTGCCGGTGGTGTCGGGGTGGCGGCCGGGCAGTTCACCTTAGAGTCTTCAGGACCTCAGTCAGGCCCCGTCTCTTCACACCAGAGCGAGGCTATCAGGTCCACAGTCACTCTTGTTCTCGAAGTTCACGACAAGACGCATATCACACACAAAGTAAAGAATACTTTCTTCCGCAACGCCACCTGCGGGAAGAGACGGGAAAAAGTGTTTTGGAGCAGGGCAGCTGGCACGTGGTGGGCAACGCAGGTGTGCCAACCGTCTCGTGTCACAAGTCAGTAACCTCACCTGCAACAATCCAACGTGCTACGTAATCCACAAGCATCAAACACAACCACACAGGCTACTGACTAATCTATCTGCATTTCGGGATTAATACAAAGTGGTTCTGAGAGTTTCACAAGCCTAGACAACTAATATTAGAAAATAAAATTAAATATCACCTCTCAATCACTGAGTGCATCGGAAGCATTGGTACACTTGATGCTACAGACATGCGCGATGCACAAGCTCAACTGAAGTTGCTACCGATCAGATTTACAGCAAGACTAATTACAGTCAATAAGCCACTTTTTACGGCTCAGTTATGTATAGTTTTTAGCTATATTTAATTATAACACGATGAGTTTGTTAAGAAAAGATGATAAGAATTACTGGAATACAATATTTAATCGCACTAAGCAACCGCACTTGTTCATTCAGCCTTTGGAAGAATAGAGAGGAGGAGGGGCAGGGGCTGGGGGGTAATGTGGGGGAGGTGGGGGGCTGTGGCAGGGGAGAGAGGTTGGGGATGTCTTCGTCTTGTTTCACTATTCATAGTACAAAAGATACACCCTTAGTTATCGGGGATGTGAATGATAGAAACAGCCTCAGGACAATATGATGGAAATGAATGACAAAGAGGAAGGCGAGCTGCAGAGATGAACGATCAGTGTGCAGATCCGAACACTGTTTAGGATAAAGAACGTCTAATTTCTATCCCGTGTGTTATTTTCCATTACGGTTCGCACTCGGTGGAACTAGGTTTGAAAATAATGCGGTTATGGTTTACACCAATTTAACAAGACATTAATGTGTTCAAGTGATACATCGATTAATGTGTGTGTGTGTGTGTGTGAGGAGATGGAGGGAATATGAAGGAAGGAGGGATGACGGAGAGAGGGAGAGAATGCCAGTGACACAGAGAGAGTGGAGGAAAGTTGGAAAATGGATTGATGAAGGTGGTGGAAGGAAAGAGGGAAGTCGGTGGTAAGGGAAGAGGAGGAGAAAGAAAAAAATTATGGGAAAATGGGGAGAAGGAAGAGAGGGAAGGAATGGAGAGGGAGGGAGTAGTAGAATGGGTGGTTGGTTGAGGAGAGATGGAGGAAAGTTGGAGGTGAAGGAGAGGGAAAGGAATGAAGAAGGGAGAGGAGGAGGAATGGTTAGAGGTGGAGAGAAGATAGGAGGTTCGAGAGGTGAAAGAGAACGGAGGGAGGGAGGGGGTCACTTCAATATACACACCACGACTGGTCTCGGTGTTCCCATTTTTCTCTCTTTTTTTTCCCCTCAGCATTTGCGGTGGGAATCGTGTGCGTTTGTGATATCCAGCCCCTCAAACCTTCCCCTCAATGTGACTTTATGGCCGAGAAATATGGCCAGAGGAGAAAGGTAAGGTGAGAGGGATAACATGGCATGCTAATATGTGTGGAAGGTGGTGTGGAGGGGTAGCGCCCATGTAACTACTTTAGTATCGGTATTGGTGGTGGAGAGGGACGCCTGCACGTGGTGGCACTGATATCACAAGTGGAAAGGTTGGGTGGCAGGGAGACAGGTTAGAGCTGGCATTCTTTATTTTCCCTAACGTTTTGGGCTACACAGGACCCATCTTAGAGAAACTGAGGAGAGAAAATAAAGCCTTAAGTTGTACCCTGTGTCTCTCCCACTCAACATTTCCACTTGTCGCAATGGACCAGCTGCCTACTTCATCTTAGGGAAGGTGTTAAGCTCTTCAGTACGATGACCCTCTTTGCTTATTTATTCCTGCTACCTCCAGACGTCTGTAATCAACTCCAGGGAGGACCTAATTTAGCCTTAAAGAATACATGATGCCAATATTTAACCCATCCACTGCGGTAAATCTCTCCTGAACTGAATAAAATCGTCTGGAGGCAGCAAGAATAAATGGAAAAATAAGTCACCGAACTGAAGGTGTTACTGGACAGCCTCTCCCTCCTTCTCCTCCATGTTGGTTGTCTCTCTTGCTGAATAAAATCGTCTGCCGCTACCAAGATTGCCTTAACCCCTTCCCCCCAGGACGTATCTCAGCTTTATTCTTGCTACCTCCAGACGATTCTGGAGAGAGAGAGAGAGAGAGAGAGAGAGACCTAGTAGTGACGTAAATATAGGCTGTATCTGTTGCCTGCAGTACAAAATGTGTCCCCAGGTAACTATAATCAAGTGAAGGCAGCGATAACACAATGAATAAAGGTGTTGTTGTTGTGGCATCGGGTTTATCTGACACAAGAGACAGCTGAACTGCAGGATGAAGTTGTCCTTTTTCTGCAGTTCACCAGCATTTTTTTTTTTCCCAGGGTAATGAAGTTGAACGTTTGCATAACCGGGCAGTGGAGCCGCCTGATCATATTGGTGACACCGCGTGAAGGCGTCCTATTCCAGCACCAGAAATCCGTCACTGAACTGTACCGTTGCATTGCAGGAACTGATGCAACTTAACACTCTTTTACTGTATTTCCTATTACGTAAATACTGATGGCTAGTTTAAATGTGCGACTTTGAAATTTTGAATTAAATTTTGTATAACAGGTGAACATCAGCGGCAAGTAAAGGGTTAAGCTGTTGCCACACTACGGTACTGTTCTTCTCTCGTTGTCCCTCTTCCTGATCCTCACGCTTCCAGCTCTATTGCCTTTTTTCTTCTTTCCCACCCACTCTCTTCCACCCCCTCCTTCCCCAGTCACGCCCGCCTCTTCCCCTCCTTCCCCACCCCCATTCCCCCACGACCCTGACCTTTCTTGGCTCCAAGCGTGACAGCCCCTGGCCCCATCCCCTCCCCCTCTCCTACCAGTCCCCCTCCCCCTCAATCGTGTGCTCCGGTAATGTACAGAACATACTGACCCTCCTCCTCCTTTCCTCCCCTTCCCCCTCCTTCCCTTCCCCACTTTTACTCCTCCATGTTCTACAAACTCTCCCCCCCAACCCCCTCGCCCCCTCTACGTTTCCTCTCTTTTTGCCCCCACTTTCCAGTCTACCCTTCTCCTTTCCTTCCTTCTTCTGTTCTCTTCTTCCTACCTTTCACCCCACCTTCCTTTCCCCAACCCCACTCCACAAACCGTCTCCCCAACCCCAAACCTTCCCCTCTTCCCCTCTCCCCCCGCCCCGCCAGGTTCATCTACATATACGCTCGATTGTCTCTGGCTGGGGTCGGGGTGGTCGTGAGTGAGTCGGGAGTTTTATGGCGAGAGAGAGAGAGAGAGAGAGAGAGAGAGAGAGAGAGAGAGAGAGAGAGGTACACACAAGTTATCGTACGTAGTTACACGGATACACCGAACACACAGACTTTACTACCCTTTTTTTTTTTTTTCCACATAACTTGGCCTTAAACTTAAATGAACAACTTACTTTTCAATTTAAGCTTAAGAATGGGAGAGAAAAGCAGATGAAAGGAGGAAAATGGAGCAAGGAGACGAGAAGAGAGAAGGGAAGAAGACAGGACAAAACATGAAAAGAAGAGGGAAAGACATGAAGGAAAAGAAGAGGAAGAGGGAGACAGAGGACAAGAAGAGAGACAGGAAGAAGAGAGGACAACAGAAGAAAGGAAGATGGAATGACAAAGAGGAAAAGAAAAGGAGGGAAACAGAAGAGAAACAGAGAAATAGCAAGGAGATAGGACAAGGGAAGAAGGAGAAGGCAGCAGAAAGAGAAAGAAAGAGGAAGAAGAAGAGGGGACAAGGAGCAAGCAGAGGTGAGAGAGGACATGGCCAGTTCAAGTAGTTTATGGCGCAGTGAGGAGAGAGGAAGGACGAGGAAGTGGCAAAGAAGTGGATAAAAGGTGAAGGAAGAGAGAAAGAAAGAAGGACAAGAATTATGAAAGACGAAATAAGA
This sequence comes from Coenobita brevimanus, assembly GCF_032717465.1. NCBI lineage: Eukaryota > Metazoa > Arthropoda > Malacostraca > Decapoda > Coenobitidae > Coenobita > Coenobita brevimanus. The sequence continues at coordinate 44,867 of NW_027642946.1, forward strand.
GAGACAGAGAGAGAGATGAAGATGAAAGATGAAGGAAGGGATGAGGATAAGACAGAAGAAGAGGAGGGAAAGTGAAGGAAAAGAGACACAGGGAGTGAAATGAAGAGGATGAAAGGTGAGGGAAGGGTTGATGATAAAGGAGAGTAAGAGGACGGACGATGAAGGAAGATATGAGGATAAAGGAGAAGAGGGGAGGATAATGGGCGATACACTGGCTTGCATATCCAGCTCGAAATTACAAGAATCTCTCTCTCTCTCTCTCTCTCTCTCTCTCTCTCTCTCTCTCTCTCTCACACACACACACACACACACACACACACACACACACACACATACAATTTATATACTATTCTCGGCATAAAAGTTGCATATATCCTTCAGTATTTAATCAGTCAGCATTTCACAACACACATAACTTGGTGAATCAGGTATATAATGTCTGAGATGCACTTTTCCCAACCCTGTCCATTGCCAACACAATTAACATTATTAGGTGTCAGAGCTGCACATGTAATTGCACATTTTACACAGGTCGCATTACACCAACAACCATGCCCTTGAAAAACTTGTGATATTTGGGGGATCACACACACACACACACACACACACACACACACACACACACACACACAGAATACTACTGCTTTAATGTATATCTTCAGTATTTCCTTTTCCCTCATCCTTCCACCCTTTGTGCATTTATTCCAACTACTTTACCACTATTTTCTCCTTCATTCTTGTTGCCTACGGACGATTTTATTTATCTTCCATGACTCTTTTCTGTCTGGCTGGGTTTGATACAGCCTTCATTAACCCCTTCACTACCAAAGGCCTCTCATGTACTGAATATAATCGTGTGAAGGCAGCGAGAATACACCCAAACAACACGGCATTGTAGTGAATGGGTTGGGTGTATTCATTATCTGTACTACTTTATTTAACCTTTCATTCTTCCCTACACTTTGTCGTTCTTTTATTCTTCCCTGCATTTTGTCCTTCTTCCATTCTTCCCTTCACTTTGACGTTCTTTCATCCTTCCCTTCATTTTCATTTTTTCATTCTTCCCTCCAGTCTGTCCTCTTATTTTTCCATTCATTTTGTCAATACATTCTCCCCTTCATTCATTTTCCCCTTTATTCTTTCACTCTTCCCTTCAGTACATGTCAGCGTCTCTCCCAGTAACATTCTAAGGGTTCTAACACTCACTCTTACTGAATAAAATCCCGTGAAGTCAGCTGGGGTGAAACACCGGAAATGCCCCACGTTGTTATGTTTACATCATCTCATTTCTTAACACATACTAAATTCCTTAAATTCTACCAGATTATATTCCACCATATAAGTTCAGCAGTAAAAATATTAATACATGTTGATCAAAGGTCCAGAGGGATAACAATGATTAGTATTCATTTTCTGCTAAAAAATATGGTTAAGAAATTCTTTCGGCAGAGGTCGATTCCTTTTCACCATAATACAAGCTTTGATAATCTGGTTCACTGGGAGGGAATATCTGATGTCGTTATTTATCACAACACTTTTAAAAATATCTTGAAACAGAAATGTGGTGTAATGTGTGAAAATTCACTTGATCGAATGGAAATAATATATATAAACATCAACACAAGGAGGCCATCCGAACACTGTCCATAAATCACAGAGTTGTTCGTCGGGAAGGATGTGCTTATATGCCGTCTGAAAATTACCACAAAAACCTCTAGGAATAAGCTATTTTCACCATTAAAAGTGTACGCTATAACGAAACATTAGTATCTAGAGTACCCGAACGAAGACTGATAAGGAAATAAGTGTATAAACACTGATTTAGAAGTTTGTTTACGTTCTCATTCGTCAACCTGCTCCTTTAAATGCCTCATCATAACATGTGAGTAAAGGACTGCAGCTGCTAGTGACTTAACTCTGGCCGTGTCCACCTCTTCACCAAGTTATCTACCATCCATGACTGAACTGCTACACATTCTTGTGGCTGGGACTCTCGGCAGTACACATTAACATGCCACAGTGGAATCAAGGTTGGTACTGCTGTTGTTTTTTTTGTTTTTGTTTTTAGTACACATTAAACTTAAGCCATACCAGTGGAATCAGGGTTGGTATTGCTGTGGTTTTTCATTAATTCATTACCAAACACGCGCGGCCTTTTCATATTTTCCATCGAAATGAGTCTTTCACAGGTTATTTGTTATTTTTCCTGGAGTACCGTGCCATAGCTACTGGGCATTTTTATAAAGACAATGAATGCTGAGGATTTAGAATGAATAATTATTCCACTGACGTCTACCAGTAGCTGGCCATATCTTGCGTCCCCAACACTTGCTTTTAAAATTGAGAGATTGCTGTCATAGGTTGGATTAGGTTTGGTGGTAGGTGGTGGCGACCGTCATTCGCTCACTTGATCTTTCCTCTCACTTTTCATTACCGGTACTCATTCCATTTTAGGCGACTTTACATTGAGCGTCAGCCTAATGGTTTCCTGTAAGCCAGGAAACCATTTACAGCGCTGGGTGGTAACCATATAACCAGCCTTTATGTGTTCCCTATGTGTTAACAGGTGGGTTGGCGTAGGATTAGTGTTCCTCCCCGTAAAACCGCTAACTCAGAGACAAACGGCTACCCTTTACGGAATTATGGCGTCTGGCTATAGATGAACAGATTAACTCTGCTAATATCAATCAGTATTTAAATATGCACTAATACGTATTAATTCTGCCCTTACTGTATCATGTCACGCCTTTACTTACCCAATTTAGTGCAATTATGTTGTATGTATATATAAAGCAGTGAATTAGTGACGATTACCGTAGATTTAAAATCTCTCTCTCTCTCTCTCTCTCTCTCTCTCTCTCTCTCTCTCTCTCTCTCTCTCTTGCACTTAACTTGCCTTGATAGGGAAGATAGGCTTTGATCTCTTCTTCAGATGAGATCCAGAATATTGATAATGGAAGAGGATAAGGGTGAACTGTCCCCCCCATCTCTCTCTCTCTCTCTCTCTCTCTCTCTCTCTCTCTCTCTCTCTCTCTCTCTCTCTCTCTCTCTCTCTCTCTTATCCCAAGCTCATTAAAACGCCCAGAGAATTCATAAAGGCCTAAGAGTACAAGAGAATGAGAAGGTACTCGTGCGTAGGTGGGAGGCGTAGAATGGTACCGTACCTGGCGTATGACACTGTAGAGGAGGAGGAGGAGGAGGAGGAGGAAGAGAAGTAGAAGAAGAAGGAGAAGGAGGAGGAGGGGATGAAGAAGGAGGAAGAGGAGGGAATTAGTTAGCTAATGATGAAAGGAAATGATGATGATGATGATGATGATAATGATGGTAATTATGATGATGATGGGAGGGGGAGAAAATCCAAAAGAGGTTCAGGAAGAGGAGGTGGGAGGAAATACTGAAGAGTGGAAAGGTATGAGTGGGAGGAGGAGGAGCGGGGGAAAATAAGTAAGAGCAGAGAAGGGTGGAATAAGTACGTACGAGGAGAAAAGGTGTAAAAGTACTCATGATACGTAGATCACAAGAGCGTAAATGAGAAGCATAGGAGAAAGACGAAGAGGAGGATGCCTAAAGGGTGAAAATGAATGAGGCATTGCTTGAGATGGAGAGACGGCAACTTTACGCCTAGCTGAAGTGAACAGGGTGTTGTGTTGGTTAAGGGTAAAGACAGGGATGATATCAGGTAATCGGTATTGTGTAAAGTGTAGGGAAGTGTAGTGTGGTGTTGTGAGGCGGACAGGGAGACGCATACATCCACTTGAGGCTCCTATGACTCACTATCATCTCCATATAATCGTCTGACATTACACGTAGCTAGAATGTAATGCTAGAGGAGACGCGGCCATGTGAGGGTCTGAGGTAGAATATCAGGCAACTGGTGTGGTGTAAAGTGTAGTGTGGTGTTGTGAGGCGGGCAGGGAGACGCATGGTGTGGTGTAAAGTGTAGTGTGGTGTTGTGAGGCGGGCAGGGAGACGCATGGTGTGGTATAAAGTGTAGTGTGGTGGTGTGAGGCGGGCAGGGAGACGCATGGTGTGGTGTAAAGTGTAGTGTGGTGGTGTGAGGCGGGCAGGGAGACGCATGGTGTGGTGTAAAGTGTAGTGTGAGGCGGGCAGGGAGACGCGTGGTGTGGTGTAAAGGTGTAGTGTGGTGGTGTGAGGCGGGCAGGGAGACGCATACGTCAACCTCAGGACGCACGCTAAGACGCACACCATAAATCCTCGTACAGTCATGGACAGAGAAACCTGGACAGGTGAGGCGAGGCAAATGTCATATTTTCTCTATTCCCCCGGCTTGTCCGTCACTCTTCGTTCACGACTCCTTTCCCCCATCCCCCCCACCCCCCATCCCGTTTACCCTCTCTTCATAGCCCCTGCCAGGCTACACTCCCCCTCCCCCCTTCCCTGCCCCCATACACCCCAGTTCGCTAATCCGCCTACCTTGAACCGTGTGTGTGTGTGTGTGTGTGTGTGTGTGTGTGTGTGTGTGTGTGTGTGTGTGTGTGTGTGTGTGTGTGTGTGTGTGTGTGTGTGTGTGTGTGTGTGTGTGTGTGTGTGTGTGCATCCTTGACACAAGCAACTCCCTACATTTTTCCGATCACAACCCATCCCTCCCTCTTCCCTACGGCTACTCTGCTAACACACACACACACACACACACACACACACACACACACACACACACATATGAGAAGCTCATCTTCAGCTGCTCTCTCTCTCTCTCTCTCTCTCTCTCTCTCTCTCTCTCTCTCTCTCTCTCTCTCTCTCTCTCTCTCTCTCTCTCTCTCTCAAGATTCTGTAGGAGTGAATAGTAATGTCAGTGCAAAGTATGCCTTTATTATTGTGATATAAGTATTATAAAATAAAACTTAGGAATATATTTAAAGAAAACAACTGCAGTAGGCTGGTTGGCCCATGCGAGGCGACTCCTCCTGATTTTGGATCTGCATACGAGAGAGAGAGAGAGAGAGAGAGAGAGAGAGAGAGAGAGAGAGAGAGAGAGAGAGAGAGGTGAGAAGTGTCTACTTGTCCCCTGGGAATGGCCAGCCTTCCCGGGTCATATGGGTAGGACGGAGAGGAGGTGAGGGAAGGAAGGGGATGGGGGGGTACGGTTCATATGGACGAAGATTTAGTGGAAAAATCGAAAAGGAAAAAGAAACTATCAGCTCATCCCCTGAGTGTCCAGGTTTCTCTGTCCATGACTGTACCAGGTGAAGAGCAGGGAAGGGGGGTGGGGGAAGGGGAGAGGAAGACAAAGGGATAGGAAGCTGAGGAAGATTGAGAGAGAGAGAGAGAGAGAGAGAAGGGGGAGTAGTGTTGGAGGGCGAAAAAGTGTGAAATTATACAGTACAAACAAGAAGAGAGGCAGACCTATAACACGGTGGGGAGATAAGGTGCCAGAGTGTGTACGAGTAAGGCGGGGTGGTAGTGCGTTGTGAGAAGAGTCGTTACTGAGTAGGGACACAAACGCCAGGGCAACTATTTATATAGGATTATGGGCAGGTTTCTCCATAACCAAAGTATATTACAGTTCACTTTTGTCTGATTTAACATTTTTCATATTTTCCACTTAAATATTCAGCCAGGTTTGGTTGCTGTTTGGTAGATGGAAGGCGGATGATGCAACTAAACAAGCAGTCTTATGCATTACTTCTCTATCTATCTATTGCCAGACGCCTCAATCCCGTTTGGGGTGGCGGGCCTCAAACAAATCGCCTCCAAGTCGCCCTGTCCCCCGCCATTTCACTGCCCTGCTCCCAACTCACACCCCCCTCTCTCATATACCTCTCCACCCCATCCCTCCATCTCATCCTTGGCCTCCCCTCCCTCTTCCCCTCCACCTCACTCAGGAGGGGAAGGAGGGAAGAGGGGGAGGGAGGGAGGGAGAGTTACAGCAGTTGCAAGAGTCTCCACAAAGATGAATCAGATCGCCTGGTGGTAGAAAGAATAAAAGAAGCAAGCCAACACTAACATGCCAACACCATCATGCTGAAGCGATTAATTCAGATGTGAGGGACGAATCTTACACGTTATTCTTGGTATTTGCAGACGATTTTTACTCAGCCGTGGCAGGAAAGGAACGAGGTAAAGAATGACCCCTGAACGTGAGATAAATTAATTCAGATGTGAGGGACGAATCTTACACGTTATTCATGGTATTTGCAGACGATTTTTACTCAGCCGTGGCAGGAAAACGACAAAGTAAAGAATGACCCCTGAACGTGAGATAAATTAATTCGGGGACGGGAATGGATTTCTTCTTGAGGTTATCCATGTTAACTACAAACGGTTTTATTCAGCTTAGGAAGGACTGCTGGTACTGACAGGATCGAACACTGTTTATTGCATTACGGTAGTCTCTTATTATACCTGTATATTATAGGATCGAACATAGTTTATTGCATTACGGTAGTCTCTTATTATACCTGTATATTATAGGATCGAACACTGTTTATTGCATTACTGTAGTCTCTTATTTTACCTGTATATTATAGGATCGAACACTGTTTATTGCATTACGGTAGTCTCTTATTATACCTGTATATTATAGGATCGAACACTGTTTTTCCCATTACTGTAGTTTCTTATTTTACCTGTATATTATAGGATCGAACACTGTTTTTCCCATTACTGTAGTCTCTTATTTTACCTGTATATTATAGGATCGAACACTGTTTATTGCTTTACTGTAGTTTCTTATTTTACCTGTATATTATAGGATCGAACACTGTTTATTGCATTACGGTAGTCTCTTATTTTACCTGTATATTATAGGATCGAACACTGTTTATCCCATTACTGTAGTCTCTTATTTTACCTGTTTATTATTCTGGTTACCTGCAGACGGTTTTATTCTGCTATAGAAGGAGTTGACGTAGACGCCTCAGCTTACTCCAGTAGTCTTGCATGTACTTCGTATTATTCTTATTATCTACAGAAAGATTTACTCAACTCGCCAACAAAAGAACCGGGAGGGTAAAGAATGATCCCCGAACGTGAGATAAATTAATTCAGGTACGGGGCCGGGTTTTTGTGGACGCAGCAGCAGCCGCCAAGAGAGGCCAAGACAGCCACACGGAAAAAGGTCCCTCGCCCTGCCCAGGAAATGTGCGAGTAAAGGACATCCTGAATTCTGGACGGGTGGCCGCGAATTTGGCGATAAGGAGTTTGCGAAAAGAAATCAAGGGGCTGAGATAGAGGTTAAGAGGTTGAGACAGGAGTTGTTAGGGGTTGAGAGAGGGGTTACTGGGAGTTGAAGGGTTGTGAGAGCGGGGTTGTTGGCGGAAAAGTAGGTGGAGCAACGGGCAGGGGATTTGTGTGTTAATGGTGAGAAAAATGTGTTGAGAGAGAAAACGAATGAGAAAAAGGCTGGGACTGGGAGAGTAGTTATGGGGGTTAGAAAGCGTTATTAGGGGATGGAGTGAAGGGTTATTAAAAAAATGAAAAAGAGGTTACAAGATTAAGGAGGTTGAAAGAGGGGCTGAGGAGGAGAGAAAGAGACTGAGAGATAAAGGAAGTGCTGAAATCTGGACGGGTGAGTTGAAATTTGGCCGAAAGGAGATTGAGAGATTGGTCATTAGGGGATTGAGAGAGGAGTTATTTTGGGGATTTTAGAGAGAGAGAGAGGGGGGGGTATACGTCTTGATGGTGAGTGTGTATCAAGTAAGCAGATTGCATACCGTGGGAGTGGCATCCTTCCCTAAGTGTATGGCACCACCAACACAAAAATGCCGACCAGATTTCAATAACCTAAGTGCTCGGGCTGGGGGGAGAGGGGGGAGGACATAATAGGGAGAGGGAGAGAGAACGGAGTGTGGGGAGGGGAGAGGGGTGTGGGAGGTTGTGATGGTGATGCGAGGGGGTGTAAGGGTAGGGGAGAGGATAGGGCAAGGAGACGAGGAAGACTGAGGGATTAAAAAGAATGTGAGGTGGGGGAATGACGAGGAAGGAAGGAGAAGCAGGATGAGGATGAGAGAGGAAAGAGAGAGGGGAGGCTGTGGGGGAGCAAAAAAGGGAAAGGGGTGTGGGGGAAGGGGTCGAGAAGGGAAAGGGAGGAGGAAGCTGAGGGAGCGATAGGAGGGAGAGAAGGAATAGGGAAGAGAGGGGAGTGGGGAAGTTAGAAAAGTTGAGAGAGGATGAAGAAGGAAGAGGGAGGAGAGGTGGAGAGAGGGAGATGAGTATAGGGGAAGGGAGAGGGGGAGAGGAGGGGGACAAAGACAGGTGATACAGAGATAGAGGAAATTAGTTGACATGGCAAAATAAAAACAGGGGTGAGAAAATAAAAATATGCAGATGAGATGGATTGTCATTACGTGGAGTGACTACTGGTGGAGAGAGAGGCGAAGTACAAGAGGAGGGATGGAGGGCAGGAAGGAAAGGAGGAGAGGAAAAGTGCAGGAGGAAGAAAGAAGGGTGGGAGTCTTTACGTGGAAATTTTGTAAGAAGGTAGGCAGGGGAAAATACTGCTGGTTGATGGGCCTGTGAAAAGTAGGTAGTTAGGTTGGCCAGTAGGTAAGTAGGCTGGTAGGTAAAGAATCACTATGTATATGCATGAAGGAAGGTAGGTAAGTAGTAGACAGAAAGGCAAGTAATCTAGTAGACAGGTAGATGGTTAAATCGATATAAACAAAAGTGTGAGAGACAAAGGGAGACGTGGGAGGTCAAGGCCTTCTAAAATTAGGCCTCTCCAATCCTCTTGTGACGTCAGCCGCGTAGGTCAGGGGCAATGTGCGTGGTCAGGAAGCGGTCTCTTTGTTGTGTGTGTGTGTGTGTGTGTGTGTGTGTGTGTGTGTGTGTGTGTGTGTGTGTGTGTGTGTGTGTGTGTGTGTGTTTAAATGATGTTATATATTAATAGACTTTTTGGCACTCATAATTTTATTCACGTGAAAAATTTACAATGGTAAAAGAAGAGTTACTACAAAAGAAACGTATGTAGTGACATCTGAAATCTGGCATAATTTATTATATATATATATATATATATATATATATATATATATATATATATATCATATACGTATTGGGGCTGTTTTATTGGTGGTATATTGTGATGTTATATTGGTGGTATACTGCGATATTATATTGGTGGTATATTGGGGCTGTTATATTGGTGGTATATTGGGGTGCTATATTGCTGGTATTACATTGGGGTGTTATACTGGGGTGTTTCATTGGTGGTATATTGGTAATATATTGGGGTGTTATACTTAGAATCTTACTGTGTATTGGGGTGTTATATTGATGGTATACTGGAGGTATTATATTGGGCCTCTTATATACGGGGTGAACAAGGTAATGCAGATTTCGTTTGAATTCGATTCAGTTTCTTTATAGAGGAAAGCTGTGGAGATATGTAGGAAAAATGAAGGGTTATATATTCCTCTCTTATCCAGCTCCAGCCACGTCTGTGTAATGGCTTTGGTCCTACACCCTAGCATGGCTAAGGCCTCATTTTTCTTATATTCAGTACAACTACGATGACTTAAAGCTTCTCACTGTACTCTCTACACTTTTCTGATAATAATGAACAGAAAATAATGTTGTACTTACCCTGCTGTTGCGATTTGGAGTGAACTGGTCGCGCTTAATGGCACGTAGCCACGTGGAGGCAAGTTCTTTATCTTGCGGGAAGGAAAATACTTACTTTCTGTCCACTTTTATAATTTCCCTTACATCTGGGAACACAACACATGTAAGGCATTATTACCTTAATAAAACATACAAATAATGTAAATATCAATATATAATACAATGTTTTTCCGTCCTTATTGTTATTGAACACACATCCTGACCTCTCCCGACCATAGCTGACCCAACACTACCTGGACCTACCTACAAGTACGTCACACTGTCACAGCTTACCGTCCCCCCCACCACGAGGCCTTCTAATTTTAGAAGGCCTTGGTCCGACTTTCCTCTCCACACCGCGCTCTCAGCCCGCTGAACCTTTACTTGTATCTATGTACTTCCTAAAAGTATTTGCTCGCCACATACAACTTGTGTAGACATTTGGCTATGAATTTAAACTAGACATACATCATTAAATAAAATCTCTTGCTTAAGTAGGAATATCATAATTCAGCAGTTAAATGAGTCCTTTATTTACACATATCATCACCATCAACAATTGGTTTACATGTATTATTAAACTGCCCACTTCACTTCTCACAGAAACAAAACCATTACATGTTACCATTCACATTACTATCAACCGCATCACTCCACCGACGTCCACTTTCTCATTATATTGCACTTAAAACATTACACTCACACTCTCTTCCATCACCACACTACATAAGAACATAAGAAGAGAGGATAACTGCAGTAGGCCGGTTGGCCCATGCTAGGCAGCTCCTAGAAGAGTAACTGAACTACTAGAATGAGATAAGGATAGCAAAGAAGAAGTGCTGCCCCAGGCGATAAAATGCAGTACATCAATGTTTTTGAGCAATGATGAAATTCTGACTATAAGTTAACAGGAGTATGATGGTAATTGAGCCACCTGGGATAATATTTACAGGCTGTCTGGTTTTTGTTACCTGCCCTAACCTAACTTTACCTTACGTCAGTGCCTGTAGCTTCCATTTTCTCCCTGTCTTTTTATTTTGATTTATGAGATCATTTAATTTTGCACAGAAATTATTTAGCAACGCATTTGTGGAAGCCCACAGTAGCATTCTTTGAATTTTTTCTATGTTATGACCTTCATTACAGTTGTTCATAGGAAGGAAGGCATCTTCATCCATCAATACATTAAGTGTTATCTCTGTGCCTATATTTCTTTGATTTACGGATTTTGCACCTTCTTCCTTTCTGCATCTCCTTGTATCTGGAGATTCTCTCAAGGAAGTAGTTATTGAAAGATAGGAGGGACAGTTAGGCAACTTTGAAGGAACTGCCCCCTTCCTAAGTCTTGGCCTGCCTAATTTTGCTGTAAGTCTCCTCCCTGTTTTCTCATCAAAGTATGATGTTTCCCTCTCTATCTCCCCTGGCCGAAAGTGTAGTTCACACACCTGTACAAAGGTGGCTGCTGTAATTTATATATTTATTTTTTCATGCATGTATACGTTTGAGTAAAAAATAATAATGAGTGTAATTATATAACATCCCCAACATTAGGGAATATTGAACAATTTATAGTTCTAAAAAATTCTGTTGCTAACTTTAATACTACATCAGTCTGGTCATACGACTATTATAGGTATGCTATAACAAGAAACATCTGACACGTTCATCAAATAAAAAAATATATATATATCGTTTTTAGGAGAACGCGCATTAGAGAAAATGGGAAATTAAAATGGGGGAACTATCGTTTTTTTTTAGTTGACATAATTACTGTGGCTAACGTTGGTTATAATGCATTATGCTGGTATTACAAATAGCAGAGGCAACATCCTGCATGCTATAACAAATACTACATTACTCAGATAAAGAAATGAAAAATGAAGCTTTGTATCAAACGGAGAGTGCGTAAAGAAAATGGAAAATTAGGCTATTTTAGTTCCTTGTTTACTAATGCAGTAAACTGATAATAATACGATTGTGATATGTATCAATGTCCATGTTATAACAAAGAACACCTGGAACATTCCTCAACTACTTGTATATCGGTGCATATATTATCTAATTTCTTTGAGTCGTCTAAAATGCGCTATAGGCTACTGTGACCCCGCGACCTCCGCCATTAAGGCTACCAAGGTCACCTCACTAACCCACCGCATGTTCACTTCGGGTCACCAAGTTTTTAACCCTTTCGTCAATATCTGGCAATCAACATATTATCTAAAGGTTAATAATCTTAGAATGTAATCATGGGACTATAAAAATAATACATTTACTTACCCTGCTGTACTGATTAGGTGACAAATTATCCCGTTTTATTGCCCTTGTCCACTCGTCCATAAGTTCCTTGTCTTTAGGAAACGAGAAAATACACACCGAGGGGCCATTTTCATAGTTTCCTTTGCAGAATGGCACACAACACTTGCTTGGCATTATTGCAGATAGCAGTTAACAAGCCTGGGAGTCAAAGAAACCATGAATAATTCTAATGAATAAAGATACACAGGTGTGGTGTGCTGCCGTCACGCTCCAATAAATCACACTGACAAGTTGCCAATTAGACTCGTGGTCGAGTTGCCAATACGGCATTGGAACTTGGAAGGACCTAAGGTCGTGACGTAGTGCTGACGTAGCAGAACATCTATCAGGCCTTCTCTCTCGGTGGCCTTGCTCAATCCCGCAAAGGGTGGCCGCAGACAAAACGCCTCCTAGTCGCTCTGTCACCCACCATTTGACTACCCTCCCCCCAACTCACCCCCCCCTCCCTCATATACCTCTCAACTCCATAAATTAAACAATGTACAACATTTTAAACTAATATGTACAGTATGCTATACACCAAGGGCACAGCGTGGGAGCGGTGTGGTGGCGGTTGGTGGTTGGGGACCCAGGGGAGGCGGTAAGGTTTGGTGGTGACCTGCTAATCCCAACCCTTCCCCCATAATCTGGGGACTCCGGTCGCCGCAGCCTCCCTCTCCCGCACCCACACTCTGTAGCCTCACACTTGTATTTACAATGCGTTTTTCCTGGATGTATATGTAGATCACTATGTATAAGTTTTATGTGTGTACAAATGTATTACTGTTTGTGACCTCTGTTTCCTATTCCATTCACCGATCTTGTGTACGTGAATATGTATATACATATGGTATATATCAGTATGCTCAAACAAATTCCATGTAACTACATACAGCAGCACTCTTTATACTCACTGTACAGTTTAATACATGTATTACTGTATATAAGATTACTAATTAGTCCACTTTAAAATTATTGACCAATCACACGTACAGTATATTGTAATCTAATATAATACATTAATAGGCTCGGGAACATAAGAACATAAGAAGAGAGGATAACTGCAGTAGGCCGGTTGGCCCATGCTAAGCAGCTCCTAGAAGAGTAACTGAACTACTAGAATGAGATAAGGATAGCAAAGAAGAAGGCTCTCCCCCGCCCTCCAAACCCTCCAGCCGAAGCCGGCAGGAAAAAGTCAGAAAGAACACCACGCCGTATAGAAAAACTGGCGTGGACATTTTACAGGAAAGTATGAAAGGAGAACAGAGACTATCATAGTGTAACCTGATGACTACTCTCTCTCTCTCTCTCTCTCTCTCTCTCTCTCTCTCTCTCTCCTTCCTTACCCCCAAAGCCTCCCTCTCTCTCCCATTAACCCCCACCCCTCTTCCTCTCACCCCTTAACCACTGCCTTCCTACTTTTCTATCCTTGTCTTTAACTTATAGAATAGTTTTTGTTAATAACCTTCCCTATACCAAACAGCCACAAAAGGGCCGACAGGTCTACTGCGTTTGCTTTCCTTAGTACTCCTTTGTACCTGTATCCCCTGCCCCAACTCTTTCCCCCTATCCGAGTCCTTTCTTCCCTATCCCCAACCCTCTCCCCCTACCCTCCACCCCTCTCCTCATTCCCCTTACCCTCGTTGCCCTTAACTCCCCCTTCTTCAACTCATTTAACACCCCCCTCTCCCCTTCTCTCCTTTCACTCCCCTCTCACTCTCCTTACTCTTTTTTTCCCCTCTCACTCTCCTTCTCACTCCCCCTCTCACACTCCTTCCCCGCCCCCTCCGGCTCACCGCTGAAGCATGTAGTGTAATTAATCCATCATAACCTCGCCCCCACTCTGCAGGAAAGAAGGCGGGGATTAACGAATATATACGATACCTCAACACGCGACGTCAACTTGGTGCTTGGTTAAACGTTGATGTGTCTTAATACAGGTGGTAATTACAAGGCAGGGGTGGCTAAGGGGGCATGGCAGGAAGTAGGTGAGGGTGTTTGTGGCGTTGGGGGTGTGTGGATGGTTGAGGAAGGAAGGAAAGATGAAAAGAAGAAGAGGAACAGGGTTGCCAAGTGTGCGGTTTTCCCGCACAATTGGGCTATTTTTGAAGAGCTTGTGCGGGAAATTTTTGGCTTGTGCGGGTTGGGCTATTTTGGGCTATTTTTAAGGTATGTCATACAATGTTTTGGGATGCTAAAATTAATGAGTGAGAGGGCTACGCATATTCCCAGTTACAAAAAAGGGACGCGGCTGTGGCTGAAGAGGTCCGTGAGAGAGGAAAGAAAAAGAAGAGTGGGAGGAGGTAAGTAGTAAGTTGTGGGGGGAAGGGGAGAGATCCTGTGATGTGGGAGAGGAGGATGCAAATGGGGAGGGGGATATGCTGATAATCTTGAGAGGAGGGAGACTGTGGTCAGGCGAGGAGGGGCCCGGCCGCCCGAGAGAGGGAGGTGAGAGAGAGGGGGGTTGGGGGATTAGTGGGAAGGGTAGGTAATGAAGGTTGAAAATACGAAGCAAGTTACTGTATATGGGCACATTTTCCGAAAAAAGGAAAAAGACGGCATGGAAAGATAGGAAATCTTAATTAGTGTGAGGGTGCAGCGAAAAGAAAGCAGTGAGTGTGATTATGTGTATGATAAAATAGAGGTACAGTACAAGGAGTGCCACTGTCACTTTCTGTCATTATAATAATCATGGCACTGTATTTCGTCGTCACTTTGGCACAATAGCCCCCTCCCCGTCCCTCCTCCTTCCCATGTCTGCTGGTGGTCCAGTCCGTCCCACCCCTCCACGCACCCTTGTTTCTCACCTCCGTGTCAGGTCATTAAAAAATCATTATTTTTTCTCGGGTAAGAGATAATCTGGAAATTCCGAGGATCTACCTGGCCTGGCCTGAACACAACCCCACCTGCACAGTCATAAAAGAATAAATGGTAGTGTTTTGCCTCAATTCCACGTTTCCACCTCTAACTAAAATAATTAAATCAATCACCTCAGATTTCCCCCTAACCGATTAAACGTCATTTTCCCCCAAAGTGAAAAAGAAAACCCATAAATTTAGGGGGAAACGCCACATCAGGGAATCCTGGCCAGTAGTATCGACAGCGTAATTAATGTAAGTTAGGAATATTAGCGTTTATCACTTTGGGCTATTTTTCGGCTATTTTTGAGGTAAAGTGTGCGGGTTGCGTCGTGGTGACTTGGCAACCCTGAAGAGGAAGGAAGGAAAGAAGGGTGGGTAAGACTCTCTCTCTCTCTCTCTCTCTCTCTCTCTCTCTGTCTCTCTCTTATCCAAGAATAATTAAACAAAAATGAGATACACGTAAACAAAAGAACCACAACGTAACTTGAGATTGTGCATAAATGTCACTTGGTCCCGGTGGTAAAATTGTGTTGGTAAGATGTAGTCGTGATGCTGCATGACGTGAAGTGGGGGTGAGGGGTGGGGGAGAGAGGGGGTGAAGGAAGAGAGGGAGAAAGAGGGAAAGTAACGTCTGGAAACAGCAAGAAACTGAAAGAAAGAGAAAAAGACGTCATTGGATGCAAGGAGTTGTCTTGTGGATAAATGTAGAAACAGGAATAGAAAATGAGCTGAGAGGAGAGGGGAAGTGAGATGAATTGTTTGGACTGAGGGAGCAAGTGTACGGGGAAATGAATAATAGGAGAATGAAATGTGAAAGGTACGCAAGTGCCCGGAAATGATGGAGAGAGAGAGAGGTGTAAGGTGAGAAAGGCATCGTAAAGAGAAATGAACAGGGAAATGAGATATAGGAGTGACAAATAGAGGCAAAAAAAGACAGTGAGATACAGGACTGATAGTGGCGGGAGAGGAAGGGAAGACTTCAGCAAATGCGAGGGAAAATGTAAAATTACCGTGGTAAGATCCAACTAACTTAGACGGAAGAGTAATGGTCTGTGATCAGGTTCCTGCCTAAGCCCCACACATAGATATTCATTGACCCCATCATTACCCGCCGCCTTGATTACACACTCGGATTAACTCACATTATCGCTCTCTGTCTCTATTACTTTCTGTTTCTTGGGGTCTCTCTCTCTCTCTCTCTCTCTCTCTCTCTCTCTCTCTCTCTCTCTCTCTCTCTCTCTCTCTCTCTCTCCCTCCCCACACACACACACACACACACACACACACACACACACACACACACACACACACACACACACAGGCTGATGGATTAGAGAGCGAGAGATGGTACACACCTCTCAGTTACTTTTTTCACAGTTTCACTTTGCACAGTATGCCAGATGACATATTTGTCTATGTAATAGTGGTTGATATTTAATTACATATCTCTTTCTTTCCCCATCTTTTATACTTTATTTTCTGTTTCCTCTTCCCAGTTCCTCTAGTCTGGATCCGCTTTTCTCTCTCTCCTCCCCTTCCTTCTCTGTATCCTTCCTTCCTCCTCTCCTTTTTTAACGTCTTCATCGCTTTCCCCTCTCCTCTCCTTCACTTCCCAGCATCTCCCCTCCCCTTTCCCCCTCCTTCACCCTCCTTTTAGTTGTAATTCCCCTTTAGTATCCGATCCTATTTTCCTCTATTGTCTTTTTACCTCTTTCCCTCATAATCTCCCGCTCTTCCCCTCCCCCTCCCCTCACCCCTTCCCCTTTCCCTTTTCCTCTCTTCCCTCTATTCTCGTATAACTTTATTCCTTCTCTTCCCTCTCCTCCTCCTCATACCCGTTCCTCATCCCTCTTCCTCTGCCTTCCTCTCCCCATTCCATTCCTCTTTCGCATCTCTTTCTTCCCTCGTCCTTTCTCTCCCGTCAACTTCCTCTTTCCCTTTCTTGCATCCCTTCACCTCTTTCTTCCTCCATCTCTTCCCCTTGCCTCCCTCCCATTATCTTTGTTCCATCCCCCTCCCATCACCATCGCCCCCTCCTTTCCTTTGTGTCATTTCCTCCCCCTTACCCTCCATTCCCTCCACCCCCACCCCACCAAGGCCTTCTAAAATTAGAAGGCCTCTCCAATCCTCTTGTGACGTCAGCCGCGTGGGTCAGGGGCAAGGTGCGTGGTAAGGACGCGGTCAAGGTTATGCCTCACGAACTCTTTGTTGTGTGTGTGTGTGTGTGTGTGTGTGTGTGTGTGTGTGTGTGTGTGTGTGTGTGTGTGTGTGTTGTTTAAATGATATTATATATTAATAGACTTATTGGTACAGTCATGGACAAAGAAACCTGGACACTCAGGGGCTGAGCTGATAGTTTCTTTTTCCTTTTCGATTTTTCCACTAAATCTTCGTCCATATGAACCGTACCCCCCCATCCCCTTCCTTCCCTCACCTCCTCTCCGTCCTACTCATATGACCCGGGAAGGCTGGCCATTCCCAGGGGACAAGTAGACACTTCTCACCTCTCTCTCTCTCTCTCTCTCTCTCTCTCTCTCTCTCTCTCTCTCTCTCTCTCTATATATATATATATATATATATATATATATATATATATATATATATATATCTGTGTGTGTGTGTGCAATTATTATCATGACTTTCATGACTATTGGCATGATCTGAATCGGAAAGTAAAGATGAGGAGAAATATAGTGGAGTCTTTGGCGAAAATGGTGGCATCTCTCTCTTCTAGGAGCTGCCTAGCATGGGCTAACCGGCCTACTGCAGTTATCCTCTCTTCTTATGTTCTTATGTTCTCTCTCTCTCTCTCTCTCTCTCTCTCTCTCTCTCTCTCTCTCTCTCTCTCTCTCTCTCTCTCTCTCTCTCTCTCAAACTAAACACTTGCTTCCATCCTTTCTTCTCCCCCTCCTTCCTCCCCCATCTACCATCTCTCTGTCTCTGTCTTATATATATATATATATATATATATATATATATATATATATATATATATGTGTGTGTGTGTGTGTGTGTGTGTGTGTGTGTGTGTGAGAGAGAGAGTGTTTGTGCAATTATTATCATAACAAATGGCATGCTGTGAATTGGAAAGTAAAGATGAGGAGAATTGGCGAAAATTGTGGCAGAAGGGAGTAGGCAAGTATGATGGTGGACGTTAATTGGCCCGCAGGGAAATAATGACAGTTCCACATGCTGACGTCTCGAGAGGATTTCCTGCAGTTGTTTCCTCTAAATATGTTCCAGTGTTTTAATTTGTAATGCTTATATCACAGTAAAGGCATGCTTTGCACTGACATTATTATTCACTGCTACAGATTATTGAGAGAGAGGGAGAGAGAGAGAGAGAGAGAGAGAGAGAGAGAGAGAGAGAGAGGGACAAGTGGTCACTCCTCACTTCTCTCTCTCTCTATCTATCTCTATCTCTCTCGTATGCAGATCCAAAATCAGGAGGAGATGCCTCTCATGGGCCAACCAGCCTACTGCAGTTGTTTTCTTTAAATATATTCCTAAGTTTTATTTTATAATACTTATATCACAATAATAAAGGCATACTTTGCACTGACATTACTATTCACTCCTACAGAATCTTGAAAAACAGAAAGAGAGAGAGAGAGAGAGAGAGAGAGAGAACAGCTGCGTATACGAAGAATGAAGACGAGCTTCTCGTGTGTGTGTGTGTGTGATAGCAGAGTAGCCGTAGG
This sequence comes from Coenobita brevimanus, assembly GCF_032717465.1. NCBI lineage: Eukaryota > Metazoa > Arthropoda > Malacostraca > Decapoda > Coenobitidae > Coenobita > Coenobita brevimanus. The sequence goes on from NW_027642946.1 coordinate 63,285, forward strand.
GAAGAGGGAGGGATGGGTTGTGATAAAAAAATGTAGGGAGTTGCTTGTGTCAAGGATGCACACACACACACACACACACACACACACACACACACACACACACACACACACACACACACACACACACACACGCGCGGTTCAAGGTTGGTGGATTAGCGAACTGGTGTGTATGGGGGCAGGGAAGGGGGTATGGGGAGTGTAGCCTGGCAGGGTAAACGGGATGGGGGGTGGGGGGGATGGGGGAAAGGAGTCGTGAACGAAGAGTGACGGACAAGCCGGGGGAATAGAGAGAATATGACATTTACCTCGCCTCACCTGTCCAGGTTTCTTTGTCCATGACTGTACTCGTTTATTCACGTGAAAAATTTACAATGGTAAAAGAAGAGTTACTACAAAAGAAACGTATGTAGTGACATCTGAAATCTGGCATAATTTATTATATATATATATATATATATATATATATATATATATATATATATATATATATATATATATATATATAAATCATATACGTATTGGGGCTGTTATATTGGTGGTATATTGGGGCTGTTATACTGGTGGTATATTGGGGCTGTTATATTGGAGGTATATTGCGATGTTATACTGGTGGTATATTGGGGCTGTTATATTGGTGGTATATTGCGATGTTATACTGGTGGTATATTGGGGCTGTTATATTGGTGGTATATTGCGATGTTATATTGGTGGTATATTGGTGGTATATTGGGGCTGTTATATTGGTGGTATATTGGGGCTGTTATATTGGTGGTATATTGAAGATGTTATATTGGTGGTATATTGAGGCTGTTATATTGGAAGTATACTGGGGCTGTTATATTGGTGGTATATTGAGGCTGTTATATTGGTGGTTTATTGGGGCTATTATATTGGTGGTATACTGGGGCTGTTATATTGGTGGTATATTGGGGCTGTTATATTGGTGGTATACTGCGATATTATATTGGGGATGTTATATTGGTGGTATATTGGGGTGCTATATTGCTGGTATTACATTGGGGTGTTATATTGGTGGTATATTGGGGTGTTACATGGGTGGTATATTGGGGCTGTAATATTGGTAGTATATTGGGGTGTTGTACTTAGAATCTTACTGTGTATTGGGGTGTTATATTGATGGTATACTGGAGGTATTATATTGGAGATACTAAATACAGCTTAGATAACAAAGAAATTAGCAAATCGGAATGCGAGAGAGATCTAGGAGTTATGATTAGTAACGACCTTAAACCTAGGCAACAGTGTATTAATGCGAGAAATAAAGCAAAAAGGGTCCTAGGATTTATTTCGAGAAGCGTGAGCAATAGATCATCTAAAGTAATACTGAAACTTTATCTAGCATTAGTAAGGCCACATTTAGATTACGCAGTACAGTTTTGGTGTCCTTACTATAGAATGGATATTAATTCGTTAGAAAATGTACAGAGAAGAATGACAAAAATGATACATGACGTCCGGAACCTGTCATATGAAGACAGACTGAAAAGACTAAGTCTTCATTCTCTAGAGAGGCGTAGAGTAAGGGGAGACTTAATTGAGGTGTTTAAGTGGATGAAGGGTATAAATAAGGGAGATATTAACAAGGTACTTAAAGTGAGCATACAGGATAGAACTAGAAATAATGGTTTCAAACTAGAAAAATTCCGTTTCGGTAAGGAAATAGGTAGAAATTGGTTTGGTAATAGAGTAGTAGACGAATGGAATAAGCTACCTAGTAAAGTAGTTGCTGCCTCTTCCATTGAGAGTTTCAAGCATAGGCTAGATAAGCATATGACTAATAAGGGGTGGATATAGAAAAAAGAAAATCTTATAACCAATACTAATTCATAATTTTTCCTTTTCAGGTTACACTATGATAGTCTCTATTCTCCTTTCACACTTTCCTGTAAAATGTCCACGCCAGTTTTTCTATATGGCGTGGTGTTCTTTCTGACTTTTTCCTGCCGGCTTCGGCTGGAGGGTTTGGAGGGCGGGGGAGAGCCTTCTTCTTTGCTATCCTTATCTAATTCTAGTAGTTCAGTTACTCTTCTAGGAGCTGCCTAGCATGGGCCAACCGGCCTACTGCAGTTATCCTCTCTTCTTATGTTCTTATATACGGGGTGAACAAGGTAATGCAGATTTCGTTTGAATTCGATTCAGTTTCTTTATAGAGGAAAGCTGTGGAGATATGTAGGAAAATTGACGGGTTATATATTCCTCTCTTATCCAGCCACGTGTGTGTAATGGCTTTGGTCCTACACCCTAGCATGGCTAAGGCCTCATTTTTCTTATATTCAGTACAACTACGATGACTTAAAGCATCTCACTGTACTCTCTACACTTTTCTAATAATAATGAACAGAAAATAATGTTGTACTTACCCTGCTGTTCCGATTTGGAGTGAACTGGTCGCGCTTAATGGCACGTAGCCACGTGGAGGCAAGTTCTTTATCTTGCGGGAAAGAGAATACTCTTACTTTTGTTCCATTTTTATAATTTCCCTTACATCTGGGAACACAACACATGTAAGGCATTATTACCTTAATAAAACGTACAAATAATGTAAATATCAATATATAATACAATGTTTTTCCGTCCTTATTGTTATTGAACACACAGCGTGACCTCTCCCGACCAAAGCTGACCCAACACTACCTAGACCGACCTATAAGTACATCACGGCTTACCGTCCCCCCCCACCGACGAGGCCTAATTTTAGAAGGCCTTGACCCCACCGCTCCCCTCCCTGCGCTCTCCAACACGGCCTTGATCATCAAAATTCTCAGACTCAATTTCTGGTCCTTGTTTATCCTGTGAAGAGAAGCCAGGCGTTCACCCTTTATTATTTCCCGGCAAACACCACCTCCAGCCAGTAGTCCGCTTTGCTGCCTTTATCACTCCACCCAGTATTCCGCTTTGCTGCCTTTATCACTCCACCCAGTATTCCACGTTGCTGCCTTTGTCGCTTCACCCAGTATTCCACTTTGTTGCCTTTATCACTTCATCCAATATTCCACTTTGCTGCCTTTATCACTTCATCCAATATTCCACTTTGCTGCCTTTATCACTCCACCCAATATTCCACTTTGCTGCCTTATCACTTCATCCAATATTCCACTTTGCTGCCTTTATCGCTCCACCCCGCTGCCCTTCAGACTCCACCTCATATTTGCCCTCCATCGCCGTAATATTCAGTCATATATTATTAAACATAAGAACATAAGAAGAGAGGATAACTGCAGTAGGCCGGTTGGCCCATGCTAGGCAGCTCCTAGAAGAGTAACTGAACTACTAGAATGTGATAAGGATAGCAAAGAAGAAGGCTCTCCCCCGCCCTCCAAACCCTCCAGCCGAAGCCGGCAAGAAAAAGTCAGAAAGAACACCACGCCGTATAGAAAAACTGGCGTGGACATTTTACAGGAAAGTGTGAAAGGAGAATAGAGACTATCATAGTGTAACCTGAAAAGAAAATTTATTTTTTAATTAGTATTGGTTATAATATTTTCTTTATTCTATATCCACCCCTTATTTGTCATATGCTTATCTAGCCTATGCTTGAAACTCTCAATGGAAGAGGCAGCAACTACTTTACTAGGTAGCTTATTCCATTCGTCTACTACTCTATTACCAAACCAATTTCTACCTATTTCCTTTCTGAAACGGAATTTTTCTAGTTTGAAACCATTATTTCTAGTTCTATCCTGTATGCTCACTTTAAGTACCTTGCTAATATCTCCCTTATTTATACCATTCATCCACTTAAAATTGACTTCGCATGTCTTGGTACCTGACTTGGTAATTATTAACCTCGCTTAACCCTTTGAGTCCAGGGAAGGTTTTACTGCGTTCTGCCCAGTCTCTGACGATTTAATACAGCGTAGGACAGACTTTTGAATTGAAGAGGTTATATATTGGATTGATAAACACCTTCAGTATAAGACGCCTTTGTGAAGTTGAGTTAAATTAATTGGTAGCAGCAGAAATAAACCACCGAGAGAGAGAGAGAGAGAGAGAGAGAGAGAGAGAGAAATACTCTTCAGCTTAGACCCGTAAGCGCTTGTGTAGTTGACATATGAATTAGTTATATAAACAGCAGAAGCCACACCTATAATTTAGTTGCCTACCTGCCTGCTTGCTTACCCTCCAACCCACCCTTGTGGACTGTCTGTTTTTCCTACCTACACCCTTCCCACCCTGCCTGACTTAATTCTCTTCTGATAACTTACTCCTGTTCAGTACCTACTTTCTTCCCATCCTACCTACCTGCCTACCTACCTTTTTAATCTTTGTGCTTCCCTGCCTACACCTTTCTCATCCTGCCTCCCTCAAGTTTACTTCATGCTTTATTGATATCTTTCCTCTGTGCCTTCCTGCCTACAAGCCTGTGTGTCTGCCTGCCTACCTGCGTGCCCTCCCTTCAAGCATGTCTGTTTCCCTGCATTACCCCTTCCCTTCCTGCCTGTCATGATTTAATGTGTCTTCTTGTCTCCTTTCCTACCTACCTACCTACTTACCTGTGTGTCTTCTTGTCTCCTTTCCTACCTACCTACCTACCTACCTACCTACCTACCTACTTACCTGCGTGTCTTCTTGTCTCCTTTCCTACCTACCTACCTACCTACTCTTTCCTATGTGTGTGTGTGTGTAGCCACATACTGATAAAAAAAAAATAGGTTACACTCTGTGTTATGAATTTACAGAGGCATTGGTATGACGTATTACATATAGGAGCTTTATCTTTGGGTAGTGTTAATCGTTTTCTGCTATGTGTGATTTTTCGTTTTCCCAGTGGTATAGTGATAACAAGGGAGAAGTGATCACTTAGCAAGTCTGGTGCAATTTCACATTTTCCCTCTAGACCCTGATCATTTAGAATCACAGCGTAGTCTAATCTCCCTCCCTTGATATGTGTCGCCTCCTGTGTCCCCAGTATTTTGGATTCAGGGTAATCTAATATAAACTGTCTAAATCTCACGCCATTAGTATTGGTCTTTCCCTCTGTCTCCAAATCTTTGTGACGAGCATTAAGGTCCCCAGCTACTAAGGTCACTTCACTCAAAACAGTATCAGGCAGAGAGCTAACGGCAAAGCAATTTTTAGAAACATACAGGTTAATTACGTTCAGCACACCCTCACTCAGATAAATTTTGACGGAAACTGACTCCACACCTTCACTCCCTAGGTCAAGAGAATTCTCTTGACCTAGTTCACTCCTGTGGGGACACTCTAACAGCTCCGATGGAATGGAATTTCTTACATATGTAGATACACCCCGTATACCATCACCCGCCATAAGTTGATACTTTGTATATCCACCGAGTTTAAACAGATTGCCATCCCTATCCCCCGTCTCCTGAAGGAGTATCACATCTATACAGTGATTTAAAATATAATAGTGAAGGTCTGTAATTCTATTTTTCAATCCATTCACGTTCCAAGATATTACCCTAAGTTCGCAGGGACCCATTATCCATAGGTGTCTCTAATACCATATTTGATATTTCCTCTAATTCCTTGGAGAACTTGTCCATATGTTTATGCAGTTCCAGCCAACCTTTAAACACTTTACACTTTTTCTCATCATCCTGGCACGTTTCCAAAACCCTTCCTATACCTGCAACACCACTGGTCAGAACCTTGTGAGTTTTGAGCGTTTTCTCTTTTCCCCTTATTACAATTTTACGCTCTGGAGACTTTTTGGCGTGTTCACTCTCACTGTTGCTGTTTACTATGTTGTCTGTGCTCTCACTATTGTATTCAGCATTTTCTGTCGGGTTCATAAGTTTATTAACTTTCTCTTCTAGTGCTTCTAGTTTTCTGCCCAGTTCTTTTATGTATATGATTAACTCACCATTTCCCTGCTGAGTGTTGTTGTTAGGCTGTGGTGTTGTGAGGGATGGGGTGACCACGTGACTAGGATGTGGGGGTGAGATGTGACCTGCGCTGCTGTCAGGTGGGGCTATGTCGCCATCACACAGCTCGTCCCTGGGACCCCTCGAGGCATTCCCCAGGGGCGGCCACTCTGCCTCACCACCTTCCCCATACACGTGAGGCCTTCCCACCCACGCCTGCCTCCCTGGTGCAACCTGGACCTGGCAGGGCTGTTTCACGTGGCCAACACCTCCATCCATTGATTCTCTCCCTCCCCTTGTCCTCTGCTCTGCTGTCCTTTCTTCCTGCCCCTCGGACCCTCGCTCCAGATGATTTGGTCTTTTTGGACACAGAGGAGACCTTGCATTGTGGTTTCCACCACGGTTACAGCACCGAGGTTCGACACGTGTCCCCATCTTGATTTTTTCTCCGCATTCGCTGGACTCGTGCTTCCTATTATAGCGCAGAATCTGCAGCGTGTGTCCTCTTGGCAGCGCCAGGCCCTGTGTCCCCACCTGCTGCAGCGAAGGCAAATGCTGGTTCCTCAATATAGGGCCGTAAGCTTCTGTATCCAGCACCCGGAATAAAAACTTGCCATGGGAGGCCCCCTTTCATTAGGGCAATCACTTGGTTCTTCTCCTGTCCCTTGTTCATGTGTCGCTTGGCCCAGATAAACCTAGGGTCGTTCAGGAGGAATTCTGGGTCTAGGATTATGGGATATCTAAACACGATAACCTTGGTGCATCTCTCCCTCTCCTCCGGAACCTGCAGTGTCACACCCTCAAAACCAGTTGTGGTCAGCATCTCCACTGCCTCCTGACTTCCTACTGTGACGTAAGGTCTCTGCCTACCTTCCTTAAACAGGACCTCGAACCGTCGATATGCAAGTCCAAGCTTCACCGTCCAGAGTAGTTTTTGGTGATAATTTAGGTCAGTGTTGGTGGGGAAGAGAAGCCTCACTCTATTCCTTGGGGTGGCCTCGTCACGGTCCTGGCTAGGCATTGCTCCTGACCCACGTGGTGTAGTCGGCTGCACTCCAGCTGCCTTCCCCGTATCACATGGTATAGTAACACCTCCATCTACCCCACACGACTTATTCTTTACCTATTTGTTGTCTCTGTCCTCTTCTTCATCACTCGCTTCCCTCTCGCTGCCGCGTATCATCCTCTTTCTCTTCTGTCTTGTACATGGACAGAGAAACCTGGACAGATGAGGCGAGGCAAATGTCGAATTTTCTTATTTCCCCCAGCCTGTCCTTCAGTCTTCGTTCACGACTCCTTTCCCCCACCCTCCCACCTCCCATCCAGTTAATCCCATCCCTCCCTCATCCCTGAGTCACTCAGTACTCTCTCTCTCTCTCTCTCTCTCTCTCAAAGGTTCTGTAAGGTGAATAATAACGTCAATGCAAAGTATACGTTTACTGATATAATTATTATAAAATAAATAAAGCATGTTAGTATAAAATAAACAAAGCATTTTAACACATTTAAAGATAACTGCAATTCGCGGGTAGACAAATGTAGCCAGCTTTTAAGCGGCGTGCATACACTCTGCCTCTCAACATTTGCTTTTCTCCTTTCTTCTCTCCCTTCCTCATCTACTCGGTCTGTCTCTCTATCTGTAATGGCTTCCTCGGCAGAGAGCTGTGTCCCCACTGCAGGTACTGAAAAGGACTACCTTGAATTAAAGGAGGAACTTCTCGAACTGAAGCGGGAGGTACAAATTCTCAGGCAGGAGAAGGCACAAATGAGGGAATTGTTGGAGGAGATGTTGGAGGAGAAAGAGAAAAAGGCTGAAAGTTGGACACTTGTTAACAAGGGTGCAACGAAGTTCACTCTTAAAAAGCAAACGGAAATTAAGACAACTAATACATTCGACACACTACGGGACGAATGTGAAGGGAAGGCAGAGAGGGAAGTAGAGGAGAAGGACGGTGAGAGAACTTCCAGTACAGGTAAGTATAAACAGAACAAGAAAGGTAAGAAAAATGTTGTTGTTGTTGGAGACTCCCAGGTGAGATATCTGAACAGGGCCATGTATACTCCACTCGCTAAACATGTGTGTCTTCCAGGGGCCAGGGTGGCTAATGTGGTAGATAAAATTTCAAATATCGTAAAGGAAAGTGGTGACAAACCCACTGTGTGCCTCAGTGTAGGAGGCAATGATATTAGTAGCCGTAAGAGTGAGGTACTGTGGAAAAGGTACAAGTTGATGTTAGAAAAGGTTAGGGAGAGGGGAGGAACCCCTGTAGTGCTTGGTGTTTTACCAAGGTGGCGGGTTGGAAGGGAATGGTTGAGCAGGGCAATAGGGTTTAATTGCCGCCTTGAAAGGTATTGCAAAGATAATACAATACCTTTCATAGACAGCTGGGACCGGTTTTATGGACGGAGTGCCTTGTATAGTTGGGATGGGACTCATCTTAGCAGGCAAGGAGTTACTGTTTTAGCTGGAATGATAGATAGGGAGTTGGAGGGATTTTTTCGAGATTGAGAAGTAGGTGTACAGGAAGATGCAGCAACTACACTCAGAAATCATTATTACCATGTTTGGATAGATGCATCAATACTTGCAAAATTAAGAACAAAAGTTCAACCAATAGTGTAGATACATCCACTCAGGCACCTCAAATTGAGCAGGCGATGATAGATGATAGAACAAGCGATGATAGAAGGGCGATAAGCGATAGTACAAAAAATTGTTATATTAGTAAAGTAAAGAGTTTCCCAGTTAGTAATAAAATAAATAACAGTAAATGCCAAGGTAAAGGCATAACTACTCGTAATAATCTGAAAGTGTACTACACAAACAGCCGGAGTTTACGTAATAAAATGGATGAACTGAGGGCTTTAATTTGTACAGAGAAAATAGACATTGCCGTTATTAGTGAAACTTGGATGAATACAGACACTCGAGAATTTTTAGCAGAATATCAGATAAAAGGCTATAATATTTTTGTGTCAAACCGTCAGGGAAGAAAGGGGGGAGGGGTAGCTATTTATGTAAAGGATTCATTAAACTGTTACAATATAGCAGACATTAAAGTAAATAGGGACACAGAAAGTGTCTGGGTTGAAATTATAGTGTTCCTCCTCGTAACATAGGGTTTGGGTGGAGTCACCCCCTCCCTACACTATTGCCATGTTTCCTAACCCTACGATGTATAACGCCTGTGGTTTGTGTAGTAGGAATGATACATAAACATAACTCATACTAATATAACTGTAATGAAAGTGCTGACATGTATCAAGGAAGAATAAAACTATTCTGCATACTATATTATACGATAATAGAGAAACGTGGCATAAAAATTTGGCAGTGTTGCTCTAAAAATATTCTAATTATTATTTACTTCCCCAACACTTCTAACATTGCTAATTAATTTAGCAAGTATAATTGCAAGAAAATTTGAAGGGATAAAAGTGGGAAGAGGCGATCCTTTCATAATTAAAATAAATATATCAAACAGCTCTGGGGTGGCAGCACTCACGCGACACGTGTTTGTGTGTACGCTGTGGGAGGTCACCAACCCCCTACAGGATTTAGGCCTATTGGGGAAACCTCTATAAAAAAAACGCGCCGTGACTTTTACCTCAAGGGTGGTGCGGAAATAAAGTCAAAATTATAATCCATACATAAAAATGGAAGTAAAAAACCATGGATGACACATAACAAAAATCTAGCGAGAGAGAGAGAGAGAGAGAGAGAGAGAGAGAGAGAGAGAGAGAGAGAGAGAGAGAGAGAAATAATAATAATAATAATAATAATAATAAAACTTTATTTCCACTAAACAGTGGGTATTCTTATACATTATACAGTAGTACAGCATACAGTATGAAAGTTCTATACACAATATAATACAAGTTGATACATATGGTGGAGAATAGTGACAGAGAGGTAAATGGTTTAAAAGGTGTGGGGACACTTAGGTTAAAAATAGATCAATTAAGGGATTTAGGAACGAAGGCAGTGGGAAGGATTAAGACAGATGGGATTGTAAGATTAGGGAGTTTGAGCAATAGGGTAGAATGTATGCTCTCAATAAAAGTATAGCAATTATCAACGGCTAATTATTATACAGGTGTTGATGGTGGGGTCTATATTTATAGGAGGTGTTGGTGGTGGAGGTATAGCGGGTGTTGTTGATGGGGGTGTTGTTGGGGGTAGGGGTATAGGGGGTGTTGGTGGCAGGGGTATAGGGGGTATTAGAAAAACGGAGATCACAAGAGGGAAACAGTGTCAAGGTCATCGCTGATGGAGAGGTCAGCTCGGAAACGTGGCAACAGTGCAGGGAGGGGGTGACTCCACCAAAACCCTACGTTTCGATCTGTCAGACTATAGTAACAATAGGGAGAAATTAGTCTTAGGAGCAATTTACAGATCTCCAAAATTAAGTAGAGCTGATAGTAAATACCTCTGGGAGGAAATTAGGAAAGCATCACAGTCCAGCTTAGTAATAATTGTTGGGGACCTTAATCTGCCAAGGATAGATTGGAGAAATCAGACAGGAGATGCAGAGTCAGAGGAATTTCTAGAGGTAGTACAGGATAATTTCCTTTATCAGTATATCAGGGAGCCCACCAGAGGTAATAATATACTAGATTTGGTTTTAGCTAATAAAGAAAATATCATTAGCGATAAAGAGGTTGGTGGACGACTTGGTAATAGCGATCATGAAGAAATTAAGTTCAAATTTATTTGGGATGTCTGTTCCACTGAAAATACCTCCACCGTTCCTAATTTTCGTCTAGGAGATTTCGATGGCTTAAGAGCTTATTTTCGAACGGTATTCCACAGGGAGATTAGCTATTTGAGGGAATGTCAGGTTAGTGGGGATCCCCAGGTCATAGTTCAGGCGCAGGAAGCACGTGGGGACGTCCGTCAGGTGTCTGTGAGTGGGGAGGTGGTAGATAGGAATGTAGTCCAGGTGACGGAAATTAACTCAGCTCCAGTACCAAACAGACGTTCGACCAGTGAGAAGTATAACGAGTTAATAAATATAATATACGGAGGCCAAGATAGATATATTCCTTCAAAACCGTTTAGAACTAACAATTCAGAACCAAGATGGTTAAACAACAGATTAAAATCTCTCATAGGCCAAAGGAAAGGAATATATAGAAAAATAAAACGTGGAGAGGAACACTTACGTAACCGGTACACAATTTTAAATAGAGAAGTAAAGAGGGAGATAAGAAAAGCAAAGAGAAGTTATGAAATTAAGGTTGCCAGTGAATCAAAAGTAAACCCCAAGGGTTTTTATCAAATGTACCGAACGAAAAATAAAGATAGGATAGGACCACTCAGAACAGAATCAGGTGACATTACCAGTGAAGATAAAGAAATGTGCTCCATCCTAAATAATTATTTCATATCAGTATTCACCAAGGAAAATCTAAGCCTGGTCCCTCAAGCAGCAAATATTTACCATGAGAATACGGAAAATATTCTTAGTAAAATAACCATTAGTAAGGAGGACGTATTGAAAGAAATTAACAAGTTAAAACCTCAAAAATCGCCAGGTCCGGACGATATATATGCAAAAATTATAAAAGAAACCAAAGAAGAATTATGTCAGCCACTTTTAACGTTATTTAATGACTCTTTAAGTTCAGGAGAAGTTCCAGAGGCGTGGAAAACCGCAAACGTAGTGCCCATCTTTAAAAAGGGTGATAAATCAGCTGCGTCGAATTATCGTCCGATAAGTCTAACGTCAATAGTAGGAAAAATGTTAGAGTCAATTTTGGCAAATAAGATTAGAGAACACTTAGAAAGATTTAATCTTATAAACGAAAGTCAGCACGGATTCAGGCAAGGACGATCCTGCCTCACAAATTTGTTGTCATTC
>NW_027642946.1:80000-100000 GCF_032717465.1 Coenobita brevimanus
GTGTTCGTCTCTTCCTCTCGTTTTTCACACTCAAAATGTTCTCCTCCTCTTTCCCTTTCTTCTTCCTTCTCTCTCCCTTGTCACCCTCCCTCTCTTTTCTCTTCCCTCTCATATCTTGTACTCTATCCCTTCCCATTTCTTCCTACCTTCCCTCACTTTCTCTGTCCCAAATATCCACCCTCCCTCTCTTCCCTCCTTTACCTCCCCTTCATTCTCTCCCTTTCTTCCCAAACACTTTCCTTCCTTTACCCCTTTTCTTCCCTTCATCTTACTGTCATCTTTCTTTCCTTTCCTTCACACTTCTTTTCTCTTTCTCACCCATTGCTTCCTTTCCTTCCTCCTTCCTCCCTCATCTCTTTATCACCATTTGCTCCCTTTCCTCCCTTCCTTTTCTCTTTCTCACTACTTGATCACATCTCTTCCTCCTTTCGTCTTCCTTTCAACTGAAGACCTCGATAATAAGGTTGAGGGAAACATGTCGTACATTGCTCCGGCAGCGAATGTTAAAATATGGCAAAGTTTGTGCATGAAAGCATTTCCTCATATATTTACCATGTTATAGTCCTACACCAATTATATGGGGTGTTTATTGAATAGTAAATTGTATGCAGAAGTTGATTCCATGGAGATGATGGCTCCTGTTTTACTTTTCTAATGTCACTTACACACCAATAGCATGATTGTCAAAGGCATTTGAAAAATTTTGTGATTCGAGGAAACTACATGAAAGTGCATAGAAAAACTTATCTTTGAAACCCGGAAAACGTTTTTCTGGGAGAAGTTCACGGAATCCCACCAGATGGCAGGACCAGTCAGTGCACTGGCCCATTACCGTGGAAGTCTCTATAACCATCTTCTTTTTCTTTATTTTCAGTTGCCATGGAAACATCCCCCTTCCTGCATACCCTTCATCTCTCATTTTATTTATTTACTTGTTTATTTTTTAACACTTCTTTGTTATAGTTTTTAGTCGTCATGGAAACCGCCCTCCCCATTCTCTCACGTCTGTTTTTATTTATTTTTGCAATTTTTGGGTAGAGAAGAGGGCTTATATTTTTTCGCTGTGTTTTTGGTTTCCTTAGCAACCCCCAGCCTCGTCACCCAAACCCCATTCACCCGACCCTACCTGCCGGTGTCGTACATGTAATTTTCTAAGCGTGATGATGATTTAGTCTGGGATTTTTAGCTGGATGTTACGGGATTTTTAGCTGGATATTATGGGATTTTTAACTGGATATTTTGTGGCTGCGAATAGTTAATGTGTGGTTGGGTCAGGGATGCTTATACACTTCATTATGCCACGTGTATACATGTCAGCTTTGCTTATACACATCATTATGCCACGTGTATACATGTCAGCTTTGCTTATACACTTCATTATGCCACGTGTATACATGTCAGCTTTGCTTATACTTATCATTATGCCACGTGTATACATGTAGCTTTGCTTATACACTTCATTAGGCCACGTGTATACATGTCAGCTTTGCTTATACACCTCATTATGCCACGTGTATACGTGTCAGCTTTAACAGTATGTATATTTCTAGCATAGTTATCAGCAAAACACGTTTCATTGGTATTTAATAATTACGCCAGAAATTGCATTAACATTCCTTTACTTTAACTTGGCCTAGATTTTCGTCCTTTTGCAGCTTATTTCACGTAGCTCAGTGATAGGAAAAGACAATGCTACGGCTCAGTATCCATTCCATAGCACTTCTTCATGACAAGCATCATATTGCAATGTTAATCTACTGTTACAAATCAGCAACCAAGATGGGGATGTGATAATTTTAGGCCAGGTTAGAGTAAAAAGGGTATAGTATTAATTGTTAATGAGTACGATAAAGATGATGTAATAACTTGCGGGTACTCTGACCGACCACGTGCTGAACTGGTCCTTTAAACCTACACAGTTACTGCCCCTCCCACACAGTTACTGCCCCTCCCACACAGTTACTGCCCCTCCCACACAGTTACTCCCCCTCCCACACAGTTACTGCCCCTCCCACACAGTTACTCCCCTTCCCACACAGTTACTGCCCCTTCCCACACAGTTACTGCCCCTCCCACACAGTTACTGCCCCTCCCACACAGTTACTCCCCCTCCCACACAGTTACTGCCCCTCCCACACAGTTACTGCCCCTTCCCACACAGTTACTGCCCCTCCCACACAGTTACTCCCCTTCCCACACAGTTACTCCCCCTCCCACACAGTTACTCCCCTCCCACACAGTTACTCCCCCTCCCACACAGTTACTGCCCCTCCCACACAGTTACTGCCCCTCCCACACAGTTACTCCCCTCCCACACAGTTACTCCCCCTCCCACACAGTTACTTCCCCTCCCACACAGTTACTGCCCCTCCCACACAGTTACTCCCCCTCCCACACAGTTACTCCCCTTCCCACACAGTTACTCCCCCTCCCACACAGTTACTGCCCCTCCCACACAGTTACTGCCCCTCCCACACAGTTACTGCCCCTCCCACACAGTTACTGCCCTCCCACACAACACAGTTACTCCCCCTCCACACAGTTACTCCCCCTCCCAGCTACACAGTTACTCCCCTCCCACTCCTACACAGTTACTCCCCTCCCCACACAGTTACTCCCCTCCCTCCCACACAGTTACTCCCCTTCCCACACAGTTACTCCCCCTCCCACACAGTTACTCCCCTTCCCACACAGTTACTACTCCCTTTCTTCTTCCACATCACCACAGTTACTCCTCCTTCACAGTTACTCTACCTCTCAACACAGTTTTCCTTCTCCACCATCTCCCCCTCCCACAGTTACTCCCTCCCACACAGTTTCTCCTCCTCCTCTCTCTCTCTCTCTCTCTCTCTCTCTCTCTCTCTCTCTCTCTCGTAAACCACCCAGCGTGTAAGTGCCGGCGTAAGTACACGTTGAAGGGCTCATTCCTACTTACGGTAATGGAAGTTGCGTTCAGGAGTGGCTGTGTAAGTAGGATGTCATGTAAGTCATATTCCGTGTAAGTGTGTACGTGTGCGGCATGGCGGGAGGAAATGAAGGAGGACGGAAGGAAAAATTATTGGAAGGAAGGAAGGAAGAAGAAAGAATGAAAGGGAGGGAGAAAGGAAGATGGGAAGAAAGGGAAGAAGAAAAGGAGGACGGAGGGAAGGAAGGAGGGTGGGTGGGTGGGCGGGGTGGTAGTATAGAAAGAAGGGAGGGTGGGTGGGTGGGCGGGGTGGTAGTATAGAAAGAAGGGAGGGAAAATTACAGAAGAGGGAAGGAAAATACGAATTGAAGAAGAAGAGGAGCAAGAGAGTGTATGAAGGAACTAGAGGAAGAAAATAGAAGTAATTGAAAAGAAAGTTTAAAAATAAGTAAAAAGGAGGAAGAAGAGAAGAAAGAGGAGGAAGAAGAAAAAATGAGGGAAGAATATAACAAAATAAGAAAAAAAATGAAGGAGAGGAAGAGAGAAAGTGAAGGAAGAGGCGCTAATATTTTGGCAGCTTCCTCGTGCATACCTCTCCTATTAATCTTCCTTCTCTCTTGCTAATCCTCTTACCTCCACTTCCTCCACCTCTCTCCTCCTTCCTTCCACCTCTTCCCCTCCCCTCCCGTCCCCACTTAATTCTCCTCCTCCACACTTTCTCCCTTCCTCTCTCTCCCTCCTTACCCATCCCGCTCATCCCCTGTCCCTTCCTTTTTCCCCTCTCCAGCCTCCACTCCCTCCACACTTTACTATTATTATTATTATTATTATTATTATTATTGTTTTATCAGTAGTAGTAGGAGTAGTATCCCTCCTCCTTCTCCTCCTCCTCCTCCTCCTCCTCCTCCTCCTCAGGGTGTGCTCAGTGTGAGGTCATTAGCCCAGCAGTAGCGTCTGTGCCTGATGTACAATTTGCCTTGGCATCTCAGCCTGTTTTCCTTCACACACTCCTGTCTTCCTTGTCTTGTACAGCCGCTCTTCTGTCTTCCTACCATCCTCCTCTTGTCTCTTTGTGTGGCCTTCTCTTCTTCCATTCTTTTTTCCTTGTCTCTTACAGTCCTACATGTTTTCCTTATATCCTACATCCTGTCCTGTTTTCCTGCAATCCTTCTTTCCTCCTGTTTTCTTGACCTTCTAGCCTCCTTCACCCTCATTCTTCTCCCTCTAAAACCCCAGTTATTATCCTGCTGTCTTCCCTTTTTTCTACACTCCCTTCTCCTTCCAGTCCTTGTACACTTTCCCCTCACCACTACATCCTTACCTCCATTCCTTGACACACTCCTCCTGCCAGTCATCTTTGCTCCTGTTTTCCTACCCTTCCTCCTCTTCTCCTTGAGTCTCTCCCTCATTTGCTTCTCGGTTCCTCTGCCCTTATCCTTTTCTTCTCCGTGGTCTCCACCCTTCCTCCTTACTGTCTTCCTTTTCTTCATCCATCATCCCTGTCTCTTGCTCTCTCCTTTCTTCCTTCTTCCTGTCTTAGCATCTTACTCTTTTCTTACCTTCCAGATCTCCAACACCCTCCATCTCCTATCCTCCTGCTTTCCTATACCTTCCTCCTCCTCCTCCAATATTTACTGTCAGTCCACAGCTGTATGTTTCGGTGTTACATAAATATTCAGAATATAGTATAGGGTATGGGCAGAGGAATACGTGAAAGACTCCTGACTTGTGGTAAAGGGGATTGTAAGCAAAGAGGATCAGAAATACCTCAGCCGATCCGACATAAAGGCTATTGGACACCACGCCAGATATAGATTCCAATGCTGTGTGGGTGAGAAGCCTTAGTTCACTGTCGTCTATATTTTATTCCCACGACCAACATGTATTATTCAGTTTAGGAGAGACTTTCCCAACTCGATGACTTAAATTTGGCCTTCCTGGACTCATTAACTCTGGTATGTTATTGCAACTAACGCTACACAGTTTTATCATCGTAGAGTCCATCACCGGAGCCTGAGAGCTACGTCGAGGCTAATAAAACCGTCTAACTTTTGCAGTGAAAAATGTAATCCCACATCCCGATTATATTACAGTAAATTGGAAGCTTATTATCCATCCATCAGTCCATGCATCCTTTCCTCTTGCTTTCTCATCCTCTCTTATTCCCAGCCTCTCAGTCCGCCTCTGTCTTTCCCTCCCTTCCCCCTTTCTTCCTTCTACCGGATCCTTTCTTCGCTTACCTCAGTTCTTCTCTTCCATTCCCTTCTTCTCCCTGTACTTCTTCCTCCCCCTTTTTGCCTCTCTTCTTTCTCCTTTTTCACTTCTCCCTTTCTCTCTTCCCTTTCCCTCTCTCTTTCACCTCTAAACTTCAGAAGGCAAGGTATTGACTTAGTGTCGGATTTCCCAAAGAGATGGAGGAAGAAACCAGGGAGAGAGAGAGAGAGAGAGAGAGAGAGAGAGAGAGAGGTTCAGTAAGATATCAGTGAATATTGCTGAGGAAAAAATATATATGTAATCTATGAAAAGACTAGATAAAAAATATACTGTAACATCCGAGGAAAATGCGATGCAGGCTGAATGAAGTAATGATTCTCTCTCTCTCTCTCTCTCTCTCTCTCTCTCTCTCTCTCACCCGAACACACACACACACACACACACACACACACACACACACACACACACACACACACACACACACACACACACACACACACACACACACACACACACACACACAGATCACATCAGGTCCAGTCATGGCAGTTTTGATTCAGTGACTCCCATTTGTCATGTAAGTCGTCAGATCTTCCTGTGTTGAGGTACTGAGCCCAGTTCATTACTCTCCATCTGTTTTTTGAGAGAGAGAGAGAGAGAGAGAGGGGGGGGTTATTGCTTTCATACTTTCGTCTTCCTATAAGCCTCCCCTGCCAATTAGAGGAGCTTAGGTGGGATGGGTTGTTTAATGTATTTGGTTTTCGGATATAATTATGACTTTGGTCTTCTTTTGATGTGTTGAGAGAGAGAGAGAGAGAGAGAGAGAGAGAGAGAGAACGTGTATGTATGTATGTAGGTGTTAGTGTTCAGTATGTGTGTATGACCGAAATTAATATTGTCCATCGACTCGTTAATGCTTGTCTGTTCGTTCGTACTTATATTTTTCATATTAGCCCATCCTTCTTCATTTTGCATACATCCTTAATGCATCAATCTTTGTATTCATTCATTGATTTTATCACCCATCCCTGTATTCATTTAATCACTCAGTCTTTGCGGTAAAATTAATCAGATCCTCCTCTTTTCTCCTGCCTTTTTCTCCTCTCTCTTCGTCCCATTTCCCTCTCCCTGATTCTCTTCCGTTTCCTCCCCTCCTCTCCCTGCTTTCTCCACTCATTCCCCCTCCTATCCCTCCTCCTCCCCTCTCCCTGCTCATCCTTCCCTCTTCCTTCTCGCCTTTTTCCCATTGCTTTATTCCAAATATTTTTTCCCTTCCTTGTTCCGGATCCGATTACAGCCATAAGCCCCTCCCCCAGCCACTGAGCCGGCGTGGGAGGGGGAGGGGGAGGAAAGTGAGAGGGCAGGAAGGGAGAATAATTTGTAAGAGTGAAAAGGAGAAAAGAACTGAAAGCTATTAGGGGTGAGGAGGATTTGAGGTGGGGAGAAAGGGAAGGGAGAGAGGAGGATAGGAAAGCTAGAATGTGAAAAGATAATGAGGAAGGAAGAGGAGAGAAGGGGAAAGAACTGGTTGGAGTTTTAAGGGGGGACGAATTGAAAACTAGTAAGGAAGAGGAGGAGGTGGGGAGAAAAAGAGGAGGGAAGGGAGAGGAGTGGGAAGGAAGATGTGAGAAGCAAGAAGAGGAGAGGGGAGGAACAGGAAAGATCGAGAGAGAGGAGGAGAGAATGAGAAATACTTTGTGGGAGTAGAAAGGAAACAAAAATTGTTCTCCTATATAATTGCACACGAATGTCTTGAGTAAGTTGCAGTGTAACAGAAATGAAGTTACTGTAAGGTGTGTGTGTGTGTGTGTGTGTGTGTGTGTGTGTGTGTGTGTGTGTGTGTGTGTGAACATAAGAAGAGAGGATAACTGCAGTAGGCCGGTTGGCCCATGCTAGGCAGCTCCTAGAAGAGTAACTGAACTACTAGAATGAGATAAGGATAGCAAAGAAGAAGGTGTGTGTGTGTGCGTGTGTGTGTGTGTGTGTGTGTGTGTGTGTGTGTGTGTAACAACTCCTTCAGTTGCAAATATTTTAACTTAATTTGCCATGTGAAACTGTGAATATCGTTATAATATTAAACACAAAATAAATTGCATTATACGTGATACAGTTACGCATCCAGCACACAGCATCATGATATACATTAAATAAATGTACACGACACATGAATATACCTGGTAGGGGGACAGGTGTACCCAGGATCCACACATGTGTATGGGTGTGTGTATCCTGGGTTTATCGACGAACCACACCTGTCACACATGGTCCAGTCTTCCACACAGGTGTCTCATGAACACGATATCAAGAACAAACTAGTGTACCATTTCCGCTGAACAAAATAATTAGGAGACAACAGATTATACTCGTATACAAATAAACGTGTTAATATCAGTAAACAGAGCACTGATTCCCGATGAAGTACACGGAAAGAAGAAAATAAAGGGTTGATTAGTGTATTTACCTGTGCGGAATAAAGGTGGGGGTGGGAGGGAGAGGGACAAAGAAGAGGAAGGATTGGGAGGACAATGGCGGTAATCTGTTTTGCTCCAAGTATTGTTCCTTCCAGCTCCTTGTGTCTCTGCTACCTCTCTCTCTCTCTCTCTCTCTCTCTCTCTCTCTCTCTCTCTCTCTCTCATCTTTACCTGTCTTTATTCGCGCTCAATTAATCCATCGTAGGTTTAAGTGTTTACATTCACCTTAAGTTTAAATCCCTCCCTCCCTCTCTCTCCCCCCTTCCCCTACCCACGCCTCCCCTCCCTCTTGCACTCTTTCTTATCATCTCTCCTCTTCTCCCTTCACAAATTTCCTACTCCCTTCCCTCCCACTTTCACTTCCTCCCCCTCCCTCCTTCCCATATCTCTCCCCTCCTCCTCTTTCTCACTCACTTATACACACAGATTATTCCCCTTCACAGGTATAATCCCTGCCTTAATCCCCGCCTGAATGTTGTTTAAATCTGGCAGATCGACAACACTAATCCCTTCTCATCATGGTGACCCGGTTCACCTGACCCGCCCTCCCTTGCCCCCACCTGACCTTGCTGTTAGTGGCTGCTGTATTATTTTTTACCTTTTTCACTTTATCCTTCCATTCTTTCCTCGTCCGCCCTTACATTCCTTTTATCATTTACTCATTCATTCATTCACATTCATTTAGTCATTCACTCTCACTAACCCACTCATTCAGTCACTGTCACATTCCCCCTCATTCACTCACTCACTCATTTCCTACTCATTCATCCACTCACTGACATTCCCACTCATTCATTCACTCATTCACTCACATTCTTACTCACTCTTATTCCTTTCTCTCTGCCTTCTGATTTTCTCTCCCTCAGTAATACAAAATTGCTCACGCCTCCTCTTTTGTTTTTCTTTCTTGCTTCTTTCTAAGGGGGACGAGAGGAGAGAGAGAAAATGTTAAGAAAATGGAGAAAAATGGGTGAGAGAGAGAGAGAGAGAGAGAGAGAGAGAGAGAGAGAGAGAGGAGGGAGGGGGATTTTGTTTGTAGTGTCATCAGGCGAGGGTAAAGGAGGGAGGCCTAAGTGATGAAGCCAGGTACACACACACACACACACACACACACACACACACACACACACACACACACACACACACACACACACACACACACACACACACACACACACACACATTTTCTTACTGAAGAGAAAGGACAAACATGATTAATGAAATACCTTGCCTACCACGTCGTCAGTTTAATGAATATTTAATGTAGAATAATATTTGTTTGGTGTATTACCTTAGAGAGAGAGAGAGAGAGAGAGAGAGAGAGAGAGAGAGTGTGTGTGTGTGTGTGTGTGTTACTAGGAATAGCCATTTTCGTGTGTGTGTGTGTGTGTGTGTGTGTGTGTGTGTGTGTGTGTGTTCCTAATAAATAGTAATAATAAGGATGATAATAATCATAATAATAATAATAATAATAATAATGATAATAATAACTAGAGGGGCACTCAGTGGAGCGCATCTCTCCAACAAGGGCAACGTCATTTCCAAGCCACTCGTCATAATGGGTTAGGGTTTCTCATCACTGATTAGTGTTTCACAAGAGTGTTTTCCGGATCCAGAATCTGTAATACAATCAGGATCGGTCCCAAAAGTTAATCGATTGTTCCCTGGGACATGGGCTGTCTACCCACCAAAGTTGACCCAAATCTCTCTTTTTAGTTTTTGAGAAATCCTGCTGACAAACAGACAGACTGACAAACAAACGGATGAAAATATATTCTCCCTATCGGAGAGAATAATAATAATTTGTAATTTATTACTGAAATAGAATAAAGCTGCGCGCACACACACACACACACACACACACACACACACACACACACACACACACACACACACACACACACACACACACACACACATTAGATTTGTGGAATTTGGTATGTATTGTAACAAAATGGTGAACAGAGAACGGGCAACGAAATGCAACTCACTTGTGCCAACCCGCAGCCAGATATGAGCTGGTGGGAGGGTTTGGTACTGAGAGGACTTAGACCAGGGAACATACGGGGTGCTACCCACGGTGTGATAGTAATAATAATAAACCATCCATCATCAGTCCTACATTGCCCCATGAGGAGCGTAGGAGCCCGGGGCTAGGCAGTTGGTCCCGACATTTAAGATGAGTGACCAACCTCACTCATCCCTGAGTGGCATTACATGAGCAATCAACCCCAACCACCCCTTGGATATAAACCTTCACCGGCTCAATCCGATTGGAGCGCAATAATTACCCACTAAACCACCAGGCGCCAAAATTTGGTTATATGATTACCACCCAGCGTAGTAAATGGTTTCCTGGTGCACAGGAAACCATTTGGCTTGTCACTCAGTGTAGAGTCACCCACAGGCTAAAGGAAGAGGAAAGAATGAAGGAATGAAAGACAGAAGAGGGAGTGTAAAGTCACCCGTAGGCAGAAGGACAAAGAAAGAAGGAAGGAAAGAAAGACAGAAGAGAATGGAAGGAAAGAAGGATGGAGAGGAAAGGGCAGACACCCGAGAGCAGCACTACATCGAGTGAGTGGTAATAATAATAATAATAATAATAATAATAATAATAATAATAATAATAATAATAATAATGACAGTGTAGAGAGAGGAAAAGAGAAGCTTCCAGTATGAAAACTGGAAGAGAGAAATACAGAAGGAAGGCAAGTTGAACAAAGAAATTATAAAAGATAAATTAGGAAGAGGGACAAGAAATGAGATAAGACAAGAGGAGTGATGAGAAAACCATAGAAATTATGCCCCGTAAAAATGAACATGCAGAGAAAAAATAGCGATAATATAGAGGAAAAAAAGACGAATTGGGGAACAGATGAATAGTGTAGAAAAAAAGGGGGAAAAATGATTTGCGAGAAGAGAGAAGGAAAGAAGAGAAAATGAGAGGAAAGCCTGTAAAAGAGAAGAGAGAAGTGTAAAAGATGAAAAGCTGCCCGACTGAAAAATGAATGACTGGCTTTGAAGGTGGAAGGTATTGTAATATGTATGCCAGATGATGAGAGGAGAGTGTGTGTACATGTGCTCAATATTACATCAAAGGTAGTGTGCAGCCTTCCTTCTTCCAGGGAAATGTAATGATGATGATGATGGTCTGTATGTCTTCAGTATGTCATAAAAGTGTTATTTTTGAAGCCTGTCTGTGTGGAAAAGATAGTGATGGTGGTGGTAGTGGTGCTGTTGGTGATGTTTTTAATTGCTGCTAAATGATGATGATGATGATGATAGTGGCTGCTTCTCTCACCTCACATTCCTTTCCCTTCCTTTCGTTTCCTTTCCTTTCCTTTCCATTCCTTCCTTTCCTCTCCCTTCCCTCCCCTCCCCTGCCCTTCCCTTCCCCTATTATCAGTGTTATACCCTCACAGTCAACACATTCAGTAGGTGGGCATAATTCACTGCTTTGAACACTTCACGGTATCACTGTGAAATAAGGCACTGACCTCATATTATTTTCCTCCCTCACCCTTCCTTGCTCACCTCACCTCACCTCGCCTGTCTTTGCACTTTTACAGAATCTAATGACACGTACAGGAAACACACACACACACACACACACACACACACACACACACACACACACACACACACACACACACACACACACACACACACACACACACACACACACACACACACACACAGTCCGATCCCAAAGGCCCAGCCGTCCTCCTGCGTGTCATACACTTACATAATTATATAAACTAACTTTCCTTCCCTTTTTAACTACGTCATTCTAAAACCGCTTTACACTATATACAAGCTATCCAAATTTTACCACACCCTGGATATTAAAAAAAATTACAAAGCAAGAGAGAGAGAGAGAGAGAGAGAGAGAGAGAGCTGTTAAAACTACTCGCGAGATTTTTCCAGCCACTTGTTTTAATTAATCTGAAAAGAACTCGGGATCTGATCAAACAAGAGTTTTTTCTTTCTGCTGAGGTAATTGCGAGCTGGAGTTGGCCCATGGGAGGAGAGAGAGAGAGAGAGAGAGAGAGAGAGAGAGAGAGAGAGAGAGAGAGAGAAGGGGGGTATGAAATAAATATAAGAGAAAACGAAGACCGGAAGGTGAGATTGGCGAACGTGGAAATGAGAGGGGAAAAGATTAAAGAAAGGGAGAATGGAGGAAAAAAGAAAACAGTAAATTAATGTTGATTACCAATAAAACAAAATGAAGGTGCATAGAGTGGATGAGAGGGGGAGATGGAAGCGAAGATGAGAGAGAGAGAGAGAGAGAGAGAGAGAGAGAGAGAGAGAGAGAGAGAGAGAAATGAGCAAAGATGAGTTTGAAAGTGCAAGTATGATTTAGGGTGTGAATGAGAGTTAAGAGATAAGGAATATATAAGTGTAATGGGTGAAAGTGAGAGTAAGGGTGAAAACGAAAGATAAGGGTGACGGGTGAGGGAGTAGGCAAAGGCAGGAGTTATGGATGAGGGTAAGGATCAATATTGGTTCAAAAACTCCATTCCGCCATCGTTCAGGTGGCCGCAATCTTCCACACAATCACCCGCGGCCTTCAGTAACACACATCTCAATTCTTTATCATCCCTCAATAGCCTCGGGTCTGTTTTTCTTGTGATCTATCTTGGAAGGATCACATTGCCTCTCTGGTGAAATCATCTTCTTGGATTCTGGGTATTGTGAGTTGACTCCGTGCTGCCTTTGACCCTACGTTGTTGCTGATTCTGTACATCCGTGCTGCCTTTGACCCTACGTTGTTGCTGATTCTGTACATCCGTGCTGCCCTTGACCCTACACTGATGCTGATTCTGTACATCCGTGCTGCCCTTGACCCTACGTTGTTGCTGATTCTGTACATCCGTGCTGCCTTTGACTCTACACTGATGCTGATTCTGTACATCCGTTCTGCCTTTGACTCTACATTGTTGCTGATTCTGTACATCCGTGCTGCCTTTGACCCTACACTGTTGCTGATTCTGTACATCCGTGCTGCCTTTGACCCTACGTTGTTGCTGATTCTGTACATCCGTGCTGCCTTTGACCCTACACTGTTGCTGATTCTGTACATCCGTGCTGCCTTTGACTCTACACTGTTGCTGATTTTGTACAAAGGTGTTGTGTTCCTCTGGTGGACTGCACCTCTCGTGTGTGGAGGGGGAGCGGCAGAACCACCACATTCACTCTTTTAAACAGGGTGGACACAGTGGGTGTTCATCTTAACAACTCCCATCCTCTCCCTGACTCCCCTCAGTCACTTTATCACAATGTCGCATCCTTTTGTTCTTTTCATTAGTTTCACTCTAGTCATTGCTCTGCAGAATTCTCTACCTGCATCCTGTTCTGATTACAGGGGCGTGCAACACCTGTCTATATACACACTCATGCCTCTTTTCTGCCTATCTCTTAATTCGAGTCAGTCTTTATTTTCAGTCATTCATATAACATTTATGAGTTACACAGCTGGTAAACTCTTGCACAGTCTTCCCCAGTCTGTCTTTCCCCCTTCCTACCACCTCCATTCTATGAGGGCATCTCGAAATAACAGTATCTTGATTTTGGCTCCCTTGGCTTTATGATGAATTCTTCTTCTTCTTCTTCTTCTTATTATTATTATTATTATTATTATTATTATTATTATTGCAGGCTTATAGATTTGGTTTTCTTCTTTTTCGCAGAAACAGTGTGGAAAGTAAGGATGAGGGTGAAAAATGATGGTGGAGTGAGAAAGATGAGAGTAAAGTGAGGAGGAAAGGAAGTGAGGGTGAGAATGAGAACCCGAGTGAAAGGTGAGATCATAAAGAAAACAGGGGTAAGGATGAGGATGTGAATGAGTCTGTGTGAGGGTGAGGATGAGAACTGAGGATGAGGGTGAGCGAAAGAGTGACGGGAGAGAGTGAGGGATAAGGGGTGAGCGAAAGGGTGAGGGAAAACGGATATCAAGCGAGGGCAAGAGTGAAATAGAGTGAAAATGTGGAAGGAGGGGCGAGAGTGTGAGATGAAGGGGAGGACAGATGGATTTAACTTTGTGGTGAGATGAACAGGGATGAGAGGGGAGCGGTATTATGAAATGATGGAATAGGAAATGAGGCTGGAATGTGAGGTGGTGAGCAAGAGAGAGAGAGAGAGAGCTACATTCACCTTTCTCTTGATCCCTTATTAATTAACGCCATCCCAAAAAACTCCAAATAAAACGCGTCTCATTTTTCCGGTCAAGGTTGCTAGAAAGCGAACAAAAAATATTCCTAATTAGAAGACTCGGTGTCATTTGGCGTATCACCTGAACTATTTTATATCTGAAAGGCCACGGATGCCAGCCAGAGACACCGTGAGATTCTTTTATGTACGATGTGATTCTGTATACCATGGGATTCTTTTATGTATGTGATTCTTCTGTATACCATGGGATTCTTTTATGTACGATGTGATTCTGTATACCATGGGATTCTTTTATGTATGTGATTCTTCTGTATACCATGGGATTCTTTTATGTACGATGTGATTCTGTATACCATGGGATTCTTTTATGTACGATGTGATTCTGTATACCATGGGATTCTTTTATGTACGATGTGATTCTGTATACCATGGGATTCTTTTATGTACGATGTGATTCTGTATACCATGGGATTCTTTTATGTACGATGTGATTCTGTATACCATGGGATTCTTTTATGTATGTGATTCTTCTGTATACCATGGGATTCTTTTATGTACGATGTGATTCTGTATACCATGGGATTCTTTTATGTACGATGTGATTCTGTATACCATGGGATTCTTTTATGTATTTTCCACTTAACTTGCTGCCACCAGACATGCTTTTATTTATTTATTTATGTATTTTATGTAGGAGAGACATCTCGGACAGGAAGGGTTAGACACAGCCTTCATTAAGTCCTTGAACCATTGGACGTATTTATATTTTATTCTTGGTGTCTCTAAACGATTTTATTTCGCGTGGGAGAAACTTTATGAACTTGAAGAGTTAAATGTAGCCTTCGTTACCGCCTACAAGAACTTACCCTGACTGGCGTAATGTTGTGTGTAGATCAGGCTGGAATAAAATGATGGATTGAATATCTAAGGGACTGAATAGGGAGGCTGCCAGAGATCGAGCAGCGTGGAATGCTGCCATTAGGTGACCAAGGGCGACGTATGGAAGCATGTTGGGTCTTTTATAAACAATACAATTGCCAGGGGTCATTGGTAAGGAGCAGCCAACACGTGTGGCACATCCTACAGTACAACATAATGTGTAAATCAGCATCAGCCCACATAAGAGGTTTATGGTGTTATTGTTGGTGTTGCTGGTGTTGTCACCTTGTATAGCCACTAATTGATTCTATATATATTGTAGGTACACAGGGTATAGAGAGGACAGGGTGGGGGGGAGGGGTGTTGGGGGAGTAAGTAGGGGAGGATGGAGGGGAAAGTTTGGTGGGTAGGTAGGGAAGGAGAGGGAGAAAAGAGAGTTGGAGGAGGAGTGAAGGGGGAGGAAAGTGATGTGGGTTGTAGGTAAGGAGGGGAAGGAAGGTAGAGTTAGGTGGGTGGGTAAGAAAGGAAGAGGAGGATGTCAGGTAAGTAGGGGAGGAGGGGAAGGAAAGTTAAGTTGGGAAAGTAGGAGGGAGGAAAGCCAAATATGAGTGGATAGGTGAGAGAGAGAGAGAGAGAGAGAGAGAGAGAGAGAGAGAGAGAGAGAGAGAGAGAGAGAGAGAGAGAGAGAGAGAGAGAGGAAAATGTGTATGGAGAAGGGTGAAGGGCTGAGAAAGTATAAAGAAGGAAGAATGAGGGAATGACAGCGAAATCCATCCAGACTAAACACCAAATCCCTACTGACCTAATCCCTATTGACACCTCTGAGCCTAATCCCTTAATATGTAGTCCTCGGGTCGTGTATGTTTTAATCCTGGCTAATCCATGAGAAGTATGTTAATCTGAGGTATAATCAGGATACACCCAGCTGTTATGAAGGGAAAATTATAGTGTTGCGTCGTGGTGCTCTTATGCGGCAGGGATAGGCAGGTGGGGAGACGGGTAGGCAGATGTGAGGAAGGGATAGATAGATGGTGAGGAAGAGATAGGTAGATGGTGAGGAAGGGATAGGTAGATGGTGAGGAAGGGATAGGTAGATGGTGAGGCAAGGATAGGTAGATGGTGAGGCAAGGATAGGTAGATGGTGAGGAAGGGATAGACAGATGGTGAGACAGGGTTCGACAGATGCTGAAGCATTGATTGATAGATGGTGAGGCAGGGATAGGCATATGATGAGACAAGGATGGGTAAATGTTGAGGCATTAATAGAGAGATGGTTTGGCAGGGATAGGTAGATGGTTAGGCAGGTAGGAGACACGTGGGAGGACAGACAACATGGTAGGCAGGGTGAGGGTGTAGATAGCGAGTAAATCAGATTAGAGAGGCTGGAGGTAGGCAGAGAGGAGGCAGAGGAAAGAGAGAAGGTAGGAAGAGAGGCAGAGGAAAGAATGAGATAGTTAGAGAGGCAGGAGTGAGGAAAATGATACTAAGAAGATAGGCAGAGGCATGGGAGAGGCAGAAGAAATGCAGGAAGGTAGGCTGAGAGGCAGGACAGTGACAGAGGAAAGGAAGAAGGTAGTCAGGAGAAAGGCAGGAGGTAGGCAGAGACTTGGAATAGGGTGGAAGGAAGCAGGAGGCAGAAAAGGAAGCAAGAAGGTAGGCAGAAAAGTGGAGGAGAGGAACGGTTTGGATAGAGAGGAAAGAGGCAGGAAGAGGATAATAGAGGGTGGGTAAGAGGTACAAGAGGTGGGTAGAGAGGAAGGAGAAAGACTTGAAAGACACAGAGGAAGGTAGGAAGAGAGAGGAGAGAGGCAGAGGATGTTAAGAAGGCAGGCATCAAACCATACCAATTTGGTAGACTCCACATACCTTCTTAGTCGCCTAGGCAACCGTGAGTTAGGCAGGAGATGCGAGATTGAAGAGTGATGAGGCAGAAGGGATGGGGTGAGGCGGGGATGGGGGAGGCAGGGACGGGGAAGAGGTAGGGATGGGGGAGAGGTACGGTTGTCACTCTTTCCTTCTTGTCTCCCTCCCTCTTCCCCTTCCCTCCCGTCTTTTCCTAGTTTCCTTCCAATTTTCCCTTATCTCCTCTCTCTTCCCACGTCTCCCATTCTCCATCATTCTCCTTCTCTTCCGTCCTCCTCCCTCCACCCTCCTGTTCCCCCCTCCATCTTACCTTTACCCATATTCTTTCCTCCATTCCCCCAATTCATCTCTCCTGCTTCTATCCCTGCTTCAGTATTTGCCCTGTTGATCCTTTATTCTTCCCCTTTATCTTCCATCTTCAGTTTTTCAGTCTATTCCTGTTTCAAATCTCTCTCTCTCTCTCTCTCTCTCTCTCTCTCTCACCATAAATGTTTGTGCTATCCTTGTCTTATCCTCGTAACCTAGTCAGATTCTTTGACAACTGGTACCCACTATGAAGCAACTGGTCTGCTGCAGTTATATTCTTTTCGTATGTTCTTATATGCACATGTGTGTATCCTTAAAAACAAAAAAAAGTGGTTAGTATAATTTTGTCATACCAAGAAAAGTAACGCGTCATTAGGTTAGTGAATAATTCTCGGCTGTTAACTCTGAATTTGTCGTTTTGGCATTTTTGCCGTATAGAGCTTATCCCAAGGCACTGAAGTTACCTGCCTGGCCATAACTAACATCTTTGTGTTCTGGGGAAGGAGCTGGGATGTGGCAGCTTTATTTATTAATCTTAAAGACGTAGCTAAGAGTAGGGACAGGAATGGAAGGAAGAGCTTGGAAATAAAAGTGGGGTAAATGTCGAGTCAAAAAGAAAAGTCCAGAGTGAAGGAAGATGAAAGTAGTGAAAGGTGGTAAGGGTGGGCGTGATGCCTGTTGCAGCTGTTGAAGATGTTTTATTTGGGGGTAAAATTTATAGACTAACAGGTTTCTAGGATAAAGAAGTCTCCATAACAACTCATATATGTCAGATGGTTTCGTTTTTCCAATATTTTACACTAGTATTCACTCAAGTTTGATTGTGAAATATTTGGCAGCTGTATGAGTGAAGATAGCCATATGTACCATCAGTCTTAAACACGTCGTAAGCTTAGCAGAGATTGTAAAAATGGTCTTTGTGTTCCTTAAGTAGCTCCTCTGTCGGCTGGTGGCGCTGCAAGAGGCGGTGAAGGTCGTCTGCAGGATCTTTCGGCTTCTTCTCTGCATCTTTTGGACTGGATGGAGTGATGCATTTTCTTTGTTCTGAGGCTGCTGGTCCCAGATGGGCTCAGTCTCCTTTGCTGCACCTTTCTTCATTCTGACGTTTTCTTGTGTTTCTGTAGCATTCACGTGCGTGTGTGTGTGTGTGTGTGTGTGTGTGTGTGTGTGTGTGTGTGTGTGTGTGTGTGTGTGTGTGTGTCCCGGATTTGAGTGGCCTTGCGCACGGTTTCCTGATGTTCTGGTTCTTCTGACTCCTCTTCTTCTCTGGCTCTTCCCCTTCTGGACGCCTTGACAGTGTTGAAGGAGAAACATCGGCCAACATATGCTCATGGCTGTTAAGTCAGATACTAAAGTCCATTCGTCTCCCCTGCCTCCACTTCGTGATTGGATTTACAGACGCTTGTTATTACGTAGTGGACTGGGGTGTTTATTATCATTCATGTGGTCATTTCGTTAATTAAGGCTCTAACTTGCTTGCATTTGTTTCGTTAACCTTAGTCATTTAATGGCGGCTTTTAATGCTGCTCGGTCTCTGGCAGCCTCCCAGTTTAGTCCCTTATCCCTGAGGTCACACTGTATGACCTCGTCCCAGGTCTTTTTCGGTCTGCCTCTCGCAACCCTGCCCCCAACGTGCACACTTCTCACTTTCTGTACCCAGTTGTCATCCCCCATCCTCTCCACTTGTCCAAACCATCCCAGTCTATCTCTCCCATCACAACGCCAATACACTCCAGTCCCATCCATCCTCTTTGCCATCGTTAACCTAGTCCCCCCCCAGGCCTGGCATTCAAGGACACACTGCACATCCATCTAATCATTGCCATTTATGTACGTTTGAGCCTGCGAATATCCTCTTCCTTTATTGCCCAGGTCTCACTACCATACAGCATTACACTCCTAACACATGCCGCATATAAAGATCCCTTAGCACGGATGGAGGGTCCTCTCAGTGTCAGGAGTGGAAGTAGTTCCCTGAACTTCTAACAACCACTCCTTAAGCCTCAGAGCTAACTCCATCCCCATCCCCAACACATATCATGTCTCCCAGGCAACAGAACTCTTTGGCACACTCAAGAAACTCACAGCTAGATCAGTCCAGCCACGCCTGACAGTCTTCACGTGCTCTCCCGTACACCTTAGTCCACTACGCCTCTCTCATACATTTGTGACTCCAGCGGTGATGAGCCAGGAGAGGCGAGTGGACTTTTGTACGTGTGGGTGATGGTTGTGGATTGTACTGATAAAGGATTCCAGCCAACCATTAACAAGTGTCCACAGTTAAGTATTTTCACGGATCGTTTTGGTTTTCGTATCTCGTCACTTTAATATTCACTGTAATTGGATAGCGAAGTGTTTGATACCTGTATGGGTGAAGATGAGAGGAGAGGCAGGCAGTCCTGTACACAAATTATGCCTAAGACACTCCATAAATTTGAGCTTTTATGCTTAAGACACTTCATAAATGCGGTCACTTATGCTTAAGACACTTCATAAATGCGGGCCCTTGTCATGCTTAAGACACTTCGTAAATACGGGCCCATGTCATCCTCCTTCCTGCTCCGTGGCTGTGGTAGGGATGGTGACCATGTGGTGATGTCCGCACACTCCCCACAGAAACGCTTGCTATCTCGCACCCTTTGCTTGCCTGCACGACGTTGGTTGATATCTCGTCTTCTTCAGTACTCCAAAGCCCTTGTGGATGTCTGGACGGCTGAATAGTGCACGAACACACAGACACATCCCCCCTGCATTACCTCGGGTGGGGAAATAACACCCAACGTGTCGGATGTACGAGGCTATGGGACACAAGCTGGCCTGTGTTGCAGGTAGCGATGATTCCCTGACCATGGCGGGGTGAGTGGGGAGGAGAGAGGTGTTCACGGCGCGAAGGCTGGCCAGCGAGTGAGTGTGTGAGGGAGGTGCTTGTGCCAGCCCTCAGACCCCTTGTAAATATCGGGCCACAGCTGTGCTCGACCACCAGTGCCATCTATTACCACAGTCTGCCACCACAAGACTCACCTGTGGCAGCGGCAGCACCTACAGCATCCGCCACCACTACACTACTTAACAGCAATATGGTATGGGGAGTTTAGGTAGGGTATGTTGGCAGCAATAATTATAGTATGGGAAGCTTAGGTAGGGTATGCTGGCGAATATGATCCCCCCCCCTCTCTCTCTCTCTCTCTCTC